>NC_089786.1:23864530-23867030 GCF_040412425.1 Macrobrachium rosenbergii
GCAACTACAGCCTCTCATAAGGCTCGAAGAAAGTTGGGAACCGGATCGAAGCCGAGTTAATGAGATTAAACAACCAATTCGGAAGAAGGGGAAGGGAACGGATGAAATATAACGGGTAGAAAGAAGCACTGCTGGTCCTCGAAGCAAAGCTGCAAAAACCCTGTAGCACTGTCTACAGTTCGCCACGCGAGAGGAAGTGGGAAGATCAAACCCATCAGCTCTGAATGAGACGCCCCAGATACTCCTCAGTCTCGGAGACGAGAGAAAGAGTAAGAGACTAATTAGAATGACTTCACTCAGAACTCTGAAACTCTAGGACAAAAAGTCTAAACATTTGAAATAAATAACTTGAGCAAGTTCTATAAAGCTGATTGAAATAGTTCAAGGAGCCGATATGACAGGGAAAGTAAAGAGAAATAAATAAAAGTCGGGCCCTTATGAGGTTTACAGGGAAATTTCTAGGGAAACAGAGGAAGTTGGCAAAGACTTAGAGAGTAACTTACGCATTGTAAGGGAAAAATGGAAATCCAAAAAACTTAAGTAACAGGGATAAAGTTATAGGGATTAATGAAGATAGATGCGGCCGAGAGTTGACAGCCTTGTGAGTTATAGTTTTTTAAAGGTGGTCATGCGAACCTGTGCGTGTGGATGAGAGAGGAATAGGGTGAGATTGCACTTTATCCCCTTTGGTATTCTTAGTTTTTGCTTATTTCTGGGAACTCCTAAATATATACAGACCTTACTAGTACAGTTGTTTTTTAAATAATTATAATTTTAACAAAAACTGTTTACTTACTGTATCCAGCTGCATTACATGTATTATCATATTGCCGTAATGTTAAAACAAACGCCATTTGCATTCGGGTACTGTGTACATTCCGAAACTATAAACTGAAATAGTTTTACTGACGTCTTCGCCAATTAGTAAACTAGTGATAGTTGACTGAGTACTACCGACATCCTTATTGCCATTGGCTGCTAAATGAAACACAATTCGAGATACATTTTTATGTAAATTAACAGAACAGGCTTGGAAATTCAAAACCTTTATTCATAAATGCAGTAAATTTTAATTGAGTGAAGGTGTGATTTGTCAGCTTCGGACGTTGCCTACGCCTCTTCAAGAACGTGAAATTTAGTGGTATATTTTCCCAAGACCTTTTCCGTTGCGAGGGGTGAATAGAAATTTATTTTATTTTTACTTACGAATGTCACAATTTAGAAATTGCAAGATTTTAACAAGTTTATGTATTCTTCGGGGCACGAATTCGCAGTATGCGATCATCACGTTTGTCGCCCATATAGGCGCGCAATACTGGTAAGGACTGTACTCTGAAAATAGCTTTAAAGGACGTGTGCATACACACACACATCTATCTATATATATATATATATATATATATATATATATATATATATATATATATATATATATATATATATATATATATTATAACTCTGTGTGTGTGTGTATGTGCATTATAATGTTACTGATCATACACCAGTTCATCTACACCAGTGAGTCACACATCTGTCCTAATGTGGGATGAACATGAGTTGTTAAAGAAGAGTTGCGGATGAAAAGTCACCTGCTGAAAGCAATGCAGTTGAGGGTAACATGGCGACGAGCCTTTCATACTGTATACAGTTTGCCGCCCAAGTCACAATGTAAGCAGTAAACACTCGCGTGTGTACCCAGAGCACGTAAAGGGAAAATGCAGACATCCTTATCGGGATCTTTCTCTTAAGCATTCAAAAATCCCTAAATAAAGGAGTAAAATTGTACATCCTCGTTATATTTCTCAGCAAAGGAAGCTCACTTTTGCTTGTAAAGCGACAAGTTTATTCAAGTGAAAATTGCATTATGCATCCTTACGGGTATATTTCCGGCAAAGAAACCTCTCCCATCATTTAAAAATAAGTAAACCTAAGCACATAGTGTTCAAATAAGCATATAGCGAACTCTCCCACTTTATATCCATGTGCATTTTAGGCACGCTTGCGTGAACGCATGCTTCATAATTTCTTTTGATGAGTTGTCACAATGCCAAAATGGAAAAGGTCTCCCCCACCCCCTTCTTTTCAAGCAGTGTAACTGTGTATGTGTTTTGGATGATAATAATAATAATAATAATAATAATAATAATAATAATAATAATAATAATAAACAAACGTAGTAATTAAATGATACACTTCGCTATGCAGTGATCATTATTACTCCGTTTTAACCGATGCTTATAATAGGTCGAGTTCTCACAAATGTGCTTTTATCATTTTTTTTATTTTTTTTTTCATTTTAGAGTGATTTTATTCAACTCGTAAGGAAAAGGTAGATGCGTCTCTTGAAGAAAGATAAATTAAAATTAATATGCTAATATTAAGAGTGATTTTAGTTAACTTGTAAGGAAAAGGTGGATGCGTCTCTTGAAGAAAGGTAAATTAAAATTAATATACTAATATGCTAGTGAGTATTAGAGTTTTGTAAATAGAGATAGAACTG
>NC_089786.1:23872030-23892030 GCF_040412425.1 Macrobrachium rosenbergii
AAAACACAGACACGCATGAGCTTGTATGGTAGAAATACAATATTTTTTTATTTATTGTCGTTGTTCAGTGGATATGCCTTTTATTCTCTTATAATAGAGGAACGGAACTTCCCCTCCCCCTTCCCTTCCCTATACCTCACCCTCCCCTCCCCTTCCCCTCCCATTCCCCTCCTCCCATTCCTCCTCCCCTCCCCTCCCATTCCCCCTGTCAACCTCTCTCTCCTTCCCCTTCCCATCCCTTTCCCTCCAACCCCTTTCTCTCCTTCTTCCTTCCCCTTCCCCTTCCCTCCTCCTTACACCTTCCCCCCTCTCCATTCTCTCTCCCATCTCCCTTCCCCCTCCCTTTTCCTCTTCCCCTCCTCCTCCCCCTCCCCTCCCCTCCCCTCCCTCCTCCTCCCTCTTCCCTTCCCTCTTCCCTCCCCGTAATGGTAGACAGTCATTCAGAGTTTTCCCAGGCAGCACCAAGTTGGTCAGCTAGTATATACAGTATGTATAATATATATATATATATATATATATATATATATATATATATATATATATATATATATATATATATATGTATATATATATATATATATATATATATATGGAATATAAAATTGTCTTTAAAATCTCAGTGCATTATATACATGTACATTAAAATACAAAATAATTCAGGAAAAAGAACCTGTTAAATTGAAAGCTGAAGAAACCCAGCCAGTGGGGGGAACAAGCCAGTCCAGCTTGCTGCCAGTCTCAAGCCCCGGATAAATGGGGCGAGTTTCTACCTGGTCTAGCCAACCGAGTATGAAAACAGTGGCAAAAACTAAATAAGGAATCTCAAGTCAATAATGGAATGCAATAGGGGTAGGGTGTACCCCATAAGTGATGCACTGTAGTATCCCCTGACAGCAGTGAGAAATTTGCAAAGGGTACTGTAAATGTCAAGACTGTGGCTAAAGAAGTTAGTGAGGAGAAAGGATTGGAAAAAGAAAGGAAAGATGAGAATTGGAAATTGGAATGTTGGTAGCTCACAGGAACGGGAAGAGAGTTGGCTGATGACATGCAGAGAAGGAAAATTATGATTCTGTGTTTACAAGAGACCAAATGGAAGGGGAAAAGTGCAAAAAAGCTTGGAGAAGGATATAAAGTTTACTGCACAGGGGAAGATAAAAGGGAAAATGGGGTAGGTATTATTCTCCATCCAGATCTGCAGGAGGATGTCACAGAGGTCCAGCGTATCAGTGACAGGCTCATGGGCTTAAGTCTGTGAAAGATAAGAGAGTATGGCATATCATCTCAGGCATACACCCTCAACAAGGGGTGTAGTGAAGAGGAGAAGGAGGAATTCAGAGGGAAATTAGAAGAATATATAGAAAGAGTTCAAAGAAGTGAACTATTAGTGTTATCTGGGGACATGAATGCCCATGTAGGTGAGAGTTCTGATGGCGTGAAGGAATATATGGAGCAAGAGGTTTTGGAAGAAGAAACCAGGAAGGTGACAGATTGTTGGAATTAGCAGAAGCTATGAATCTGGTAGTCTTGAATACACAGTTTGAGAAAAGGAGAAGTCATCTGGTAACATACAAAAGTGGACAAAATGAGACACAAATTTATTATATTTTGGTTAGGAAGGAAGACAAGAAAATCATTATGGATTGAAAGGTTATTCCAGATGAATCTGTTGTAGCTCAACATAAACTGATAGTGGCAGATTTTAAGTTGAAAGCGATATGGAAAAGGAAAGCCCCAGCCAGGAATAGGAGAATCAAAACTTGGAAGCTGAAGGGGGAGAAGGCAAGAGAGTTCAGAAGTAAAGTGGAAAGAGCCGAAGAAGAGAGATATGTAAATGGCATGCCAGAATTGCCTGAAGAGATATGGGATGATATGAAAGGGATTGTGGTTCCAGCAGCAGCAGAGGTGTGTGGAAGGACTAGTAGTAAGCAGGAACGGGAAAGAGAAACATGGTGGTGCAATCAAGAGGTTCAAACAGTTGTGAAGGAAAAGAGTATAGCCAGGAGAGGAAGAGAAGAATATAACAACTACCAAACAAGAGAGGAGTATAGAGGGACAAAGAGGAAGCAACGAGAAATGTAGCAAGGGCAAAGGGAGAAGCCATGAGAGAGTGGTATGGGAAGATGGGAACACCAGAGGGAGAAAAGATAATCTACAGAATTGCAGAAGCGAGAGGAAAAGACAGGCAGGATGTATGAGAGGTAGGAATTATTAAAGATGAAAATGGAAATATCTTAATTGAGGAAGAAGCGGTCATGAGAAGATGGAAAGAATATTTTTCACAACTATTAAACACTGCGAATGAGTGTGAAGAACTGGAAAATGTTCCTCCAGCTGAAGGACCAATAGCAAACATCAGAGAGAGTGAAGTCGAGAATGCTATAAAGAAAGGAAAAGTAAATAAAGCTGCAGAAAAGTTGGAGTTAATAACAGAAATGATTAAAGCATTGGGAAATCTAGGCAAAGAGTGGATGCACATGCTATTGGAAAAGATCTGGGATGTAGAGGAAATGCCAAGGGACTGGAACGATAGTTGGATGATTAAAATATATAAACAAAAAGGAGACGTGTTAAACTGTGGGAACCACAGAGGAAAAAAGCTTTTGGAGCATGCATTCAAGATACTAGAAAGAATAGTAGAAGGGAGGTTGAGAGAGTTGATATATATACATGACCAGCAGTTTGGGTTTATAAAAGGAAAGAGCACCGTGGATGCTATTTTTATTACAAGACAAGTCAAAGAGAAATATTTAGAAGGAAACAGGAAAGTTTACACGTGTTTTGTGGATCTTGAAAAGGCGTATGACAGGTACCAAGAAGAGTAGTTTATTGGTGTTTGAGAAAGAGAGGAGTACCAGAGAAGTTGGTAATGTTAGTGAAGATGATGTATGAGGGGGGCAAGAACCAGTGTACAGACAAAATATGGGGAGACTGAGACATTCCCTGTGGAGGCTGGCCTTCATCAGGGATCAGCTCTGAATCCATTCTTATTCCTCGTCGTTACAGACACTTTGACATCAGAATTAAGGAACAACAACGAACTGTGGGAACTGATGTTTGCTGATGATTTAGTCATTATAGCAGACGCAGAAGAACTGCAAGAAAGGTTTTTTAGCATGGAAAGGAGCCCTAGAAAAGAAAGGATTGAAAATGAACATTGGAGAGACAGAGGTAATGATTAGTAGTAAGGAAGGACATGAAGAAGTATACATTCAAGTGGAAGATGGTACAGTGCTAAAACAGAACGATAAGTTTAACTACCTGGGATCAGTAATAGCAGAGGAGGGAGGTACTGAGAAAGCAGTGCGACAGAGAGTGAAAGAAGCATGGCAAAAATGGAGGGAAGTAACTGGAGTTGTTTTAGACAAGAAAATGCCACCAAGGTTCAAAATGAAAATTTATAAGACAGTTATCAGACCTGTACTATTATATGGGCAGAAACTTGGGCACTTAAGAGGAAAGAGGAGGGACTGTTGGAAAGAACCGAGACGAGGATGGTGAGATGGATTTCTGGAATATCACTACTGGAGAGGAGGGAGAGTCAAGATATAAGAAGAATGTATGGTATATGTAATGTAAAGGAGAAGGCTTGGGAAGCTCGTCTGAGATACTATGGCCATGTGATAAGAAGAGAGGAGGTGGAACCAATCAAGAGAGCTAAGAACATGCCAGTGATGGGGAGGAGTGTCGGGCATCAACAGATCAGATGGATGGATGTGGTGAGGAGGGATATGGGTGAGGTGGGACTGGGGGAAGAAGACGCAAGGAACAAAAATAGGAAAAAGTTGACTCGAGTGGCCGACCCTGCTATACAGTGGGATTAGTAAGGTCGAAAGCAGAAGAAGAAGAAGACCAAAAGTTGAAGACTGAATGACTATAAAAGGAAAGAGAAGCAACAAAGAAACTGGCTCAAGCCAGATACAACTGTACAGAGAAAGAGCGTGAGTTCAGCTTGAGCACTAACTGCTTAATAAATAACGATTCTAAAATGAGTAGTTCATGAAAACAACTTGTCTGGCCCAAAACAGAGAAGTCAGAGTATTCGATATTGGTTTTACATATTTTTCCATGATTTCTGATGTTGAAAAATTCAGGATTGGACAGTCTGCAACCAGTGCCATGGCTAACACCTTTATGTGAATCAGCCCTGATCCTCAGCAATCGTTTAGTCGATCCCACATATGTCCCCAAATTACAGTTGGTGCAAGTATATTTATACACGACTGAAGATCGCATTATTGGGCAGAGTCTGTCTTTAAATTTAATAAGTGACCCTATTGTAAAGGGGTTTTTGGAATAAGAATGACCTGTAACATGTTAAAATGTTTTGGGCCAGACAAGTTGTTTTCATGAACTGCTCATTTTAGAACCATTATTTATTAAGCAGTTAGTGCCCAAGTTGAACTCACATTCTTCCTCTGTACAGCTGTAACTAACTAGAGCCAGTTTCTTTGTTGCTTCTCTCGACTTTTTTTTTGGTCATTCAGTCTTCAACTTTTGATCTAACAGGTGCTTTTCCCTGAATTACTTTGCTTTTGGACCTTTCCCAGATAGTGACCCCAAGGGTCTTTCCTAGATAGTGACCCCAAGGGTTTTCAGAGGTCTTTATCTAGGACTAATATTTCTTGGTGGTCATTATCTTTATGATATTTACAGTCTTTTGTTGATGATTTATGGTAATCCTAACAGGCTTGTACTAAATACACCGCAAAGGTGGATACATACCGGTTTAAAACCCATGGGGGTCACTGTCTAGGAAAGATCCTTGCTTTTTATTGTACATGTATATAGTATGTTGAGATTTTCAAAAAAAATTTATATTCCATGTATTTTAAAATTGTACTTTTTTCCTCTCTCTTTTAGCCTTGAGAATGTAATAATACCGTTACAAAATGCATCGGCGTAATAAATGTATCACCTACTAATGACCGACCTTCACTTCATCACCCTTACCTGATATATATATTAATATATATATATATATATATATATATATATATATATATATATATATATATATATATATATATATATATATATGTGTGTGTGTGTGTGTGTGTGTGTGTGTTATTTATTTATTGCCAGAGAATTTCTGTTCCAGAAAAGTATATATCTGTATGTACATGTATATAAATTATATATATATATATATATATATATATATATACATATATATATATATATATATATATATATATATATATATATATATATATATATATATGTATATTTATATATATATGTGTATATATATATATATATATATATATATATATATATATATATATATATACGTGTGTGTGAGTATAGTAATAACTTCAAAGATTTCCCTCACCTGCTTAAGAACTTTGAAGTTAATATAAACATTTAAGACCAATAAGACAGTGAAACAAGCACTTGAAAGAAATTATAAATTATTTGTAAAGGATGTTTATTTCCAATCTGAATAATGAATACTGAATTTGAAACAGTGAATTTGCTTGCTTGTTAGTAAAAACAATCGCACAATGAATAAGGCAGGGTGAAAAAAAGACAGTTATTCAAAAAATCTTCTGGCAAGAAAAATTATAGTCCAGTTTTATTAAAGAAAGCTGTGTAAGAAAATATATAAAATCAATCCATTAATTTCAAAAGAAATTGTTAAAATGTACATGTTTAAGAAAGGTAGCTGACATGGGACGAGGGCATAAGGTGAGGCCACTCACATAAATAAACGGAATTGTAATAGAGTACTGATCTGAGACATTAACAAGTTTATTGCTCTTCTCCTCCCTCTGTTCCCACCTGTCAGCTGTGAATATTCGTTTTCAGTCATCTATATGTTTCTTTGTATCGTCCCTCTAGCATGCATATAGCAAATTTCTAGATCTAAATATCAATCCTTTGAAAGACGTCTTAGATATAAAGACGAGACTGGTTAGGATTTACACTTTTATTTTCCCTGCTGTACACACTTACATCCACACACACACACACACACACACACACACACACACACACACACACACACATATATATATATATATATATATATATATATATATATATATATATATATATATATATATATATATATATATATATATATATATATATATATATATTCTCATATTTAGAAAATTCGTTCCTTCAGCCCGTTAGCTAGGAAATCAAATTTAATGGTGGCTGGGTGAACCTATGTAGGCCTACCCACCATATCGCCTGATTTTGGGGGACCATGCCGACATCCTAGCCCTAGCATCGTATGATTTTTGGGGGGAGAAAGCCGTTAAGGACAGAAGGGCTAGCCAGGACAGTAATTGGGCTGCTATGCTGACCCTAGTAGCCCGAGCTATAAGACCCATTTCCCTTCGACCTTTTGCTGGCTGAAATTTCTCTTACAGATCAACCGACGTCTTTGTGCCCCACGCTGGAAATTGAATGGGAGACACATCGCGCCCTGGCTGGACACACACTCTCAAGAGATGACCGCGGTCACACTCAGTTATTGCGGTCGTCCTGTCTTTATGCTGGCAAGGTGCTGAAACTTCTGTGGCTGAAATTCATCTTTTGCAAGTGAGCTCCATGCACAGATGCGATAAGGTACGTCTGAAGTAGCAACTGACCTCCAGTTATCTTTCTCTTCTCATAAATTTCTCTCCATTTTCAATATTTCCAACTTTTTATTCTCCTAAAACAAAGCCCCTTTCTTCCCCACAGCCTAGCACATACATTTGCCCTCATGACTTGTTCCAAGCTCAAATTTAATTAGTTCTGTGACAATAATTAGAGCATTCCCACCATAGTGTTACCATGTGGTAATTAAATCTAATTGATAAATTCCTCCATTGTACATACTGTAAGTAATTTTATGTGAGAGAAAATCATTAGATCTGCATACTAACCTGGAATTCTCTTCCAGAATCCTGTTATCTGGCTCTTGAGTGGTCTGTCCCTGCCTTGTGAACAAATAGCCTTAGATGTTTAACTGCCATCTTGCTACGTGCAAGTATTCTGATATTCAGTGGTCCAGGGGCACTGGACACAGTTCCCCCTTTGCAATCATGTTGCGCTATCCAAACTTGTTCAACCAGTCTCAACAGCAGTGAGTTTCATTTGCGTGTCAAATTATTTCAGGGCTGTAGCCCTTTCTGATTCAGTTATTTGCTACCCATTGTCTCGCTTTTATTGCACATTGTATGTGCCTTGCTTTCTGCTCAATCAGCCCTTTCATATTAATTTGCCGATTGCTCAGTTTGTAAATAAATTCAATTTAAAGTCACTGACTGGTTTTTAAAGGTGACCTCCACTTCTCTATTTGCTTAGATGTGATATCAAGGTAAGTCAGTTTATTCATTACATTTATTGTTTATATTCTGAGTGCTAGGTGTGTCCCCTAAGGCAGTTGACATAAAAATCCAGTTTCATTCTTCGAACCGGCCTCAGAATATAATATATATATATATATATATATATATATATATATATATATATATATATATATATATATATATATCTATATATATACAGTATATATAATAACTGACAAATGATTTTCACGTGTAAATGCAATAAAAAAAGTCAGCAAGAGTACCATGGGGAAAATGAAACATTATGTCATATATATATATATATATATATATATATATATATATATATATATATATATATATATATATATATATATATAAACACACACACACACACACACAGCCTAGCCTATAAGGTTTTCTACAGGTCGAGGTGGGTTGCCTCTGATCGTAATAGCTTTCCCCTTCTAAGCAGGTGTTAATGGTATGAAGTTGCTAGCCTCACGACACATCTCTTCGTATGTTGCTACCCATCAAAGTCCAATAGTTACTAGACGCACAAAAAACTTCACAAGTCAACAGAGGTACAGTCGGCCACAGGAATAAGTATACACATTTCAGCCACACGGGCTGGTTGTTATCTGGTAACACTGAACTGTGCATCCAGACGCACGATGAAATTCTGCACCTCTACACCTCTTCCCCAAATTTTTCCTCTATCCTTCACTCCCACCCTTTCAAGCACACGTTTATATAACTTCTGCTCCCCTCTCTCTAATTTCTCCTTTAAGGAAAATAATATAACTGAGTCTATTCTGTAGGTTTATTTTCTCATCATGGAGGCGAGAAAACCCGTCTGTTCAACTTTTGTCGTAATAATATTATTACCTGCTGTTACTGACAGAAGAATTAACTCGGTTTTCGTGGAGCTCTCTTGTAATAATGGGATTTAGCTATCTACCAATAAAAGCCTTATCTATCAAATAACAGAATACCTACTACTCTTTAATTTTAATTGTAATATCAACAACCGCATTCCAAATTCTTATTATTACAAAGACAACTAGCATCAGATCGTGTAGGACCTTACGTAACTCAAATTAAGCATGAAGAAATAAAGAAGACACAGTTAAAGAGAGAAAGACCTCCATAGGCCTAGAAGACACTGAAGGAGGAGGAAGAAAGAGACAGTTATAAGAGAGAGGACAACAGCAAGAAGGAGGCAGACGGGAAGGAGACACAGTGTAATAGAGCTGATAGAGTGTGGCTGGTGTTAGAAGGGGCGCCATTACCCTCTTAAGTATAATGGGGGCAAATGTCTTGACTTAGTAAATGTCGTAATGGTTATTATGGCAGTCGATTCTTCCTTATGGTTGAACGTTTGTTTGGTCACAACCGACAATCACTGGATCTAATTCTCGTATTTTTGTGCATGATTTGAACTGCTCGGCATACGTTTACATTTATCTATCGATGGCAAGCATGTGCAGCTTTTTTGTTTGTTTGTTTGTGTTCGTTCTGCAGTTGAGAATTTCCACGTTAAGAATGTATCAAGTAATAATGGGATTATATCCTTGTATATATATATATATATATATATATATATATATATATATATATATATATATATATATATATATATATATATATATATATATATATATATATATATATATATATATATATATATATATATATATATATATATATATATATATATATATATATATATATATATATATACTATATATATCATTTGACGTCCACACCTGATATTAGTAACATTTTTAACGTATACATAATTAAGGGACAAATATTACAGTACCCTATTATTAAGGATACACAATAGATTGAAAAATAACCATTTATTATTAAATATGTTATATAATAAGACATGACCAAAAACAAACTATTACTTAGTCTCAATGAAAGCAGATTACCCTTCAACCAACAACATTATCTTGGTTTTATTAAGATTTTCTCAACAAATTCATCCGCTACTAAAAAGTTTCCTCCTTCTATTAGAGTATCAGTATTTAGTCCATCCACCATCGTTGGCGATGACATCTTGTAGTCTACTGGGGACGGAGGCTACATGATTGTAGACGATGCGTTGATTTCTTCTGAATATCTCCCATTCGGACATGGTGTGCTGGAGGAGCTGCCTTGATGATCGCTCTTGGCCTGGGATCCAAGAGTTGACGATGGTCCCCCAGCAATTTTCCAAGGGATTCATATCACACCCCTTACTTGGCCAGTCCAGCAGGTCAATGTCTCGTTGCTCCTCAAACCATCGCCTAACTATCCTGGCTGTGTGAATGGGACAGTTATCCATATATAGTATATATTAATAATTTTTACAAGAGGCGTCAAATTGTGAAGGGTGAGCTGGACATAACCTTTAATTTAAGGTTCTGCCTGTTTTTCCCTGTTTAGATTTCTCCTTTCTCCTGGTTTGAAAAGCTGAGAGATATTCCACCTATCGACCCCTCTCAAAGAGCTCGAAGCCATAAGCCACGTGGAGTTGAAGTCTATCGTGGAGAGGAAGAAGGTGGAATTTCACTTGCTTTTCAAACCAGGAGGAAGAAGAGATCTGAACTGGGAGACAGGCTTCTTTACGTTAAAGATTATGTCCACCTCACCCTTGAGGACAAATGACACCTCATATGATGCTTGCATATCATATCATATCATATATATATATATATATATATATATATATATATATATATATATATATATATATATATATATATATATATAAATTTCTGACTCGAGTTCGGGATCGAACCCAGGTCTGTCAGGTGGAAACAAGGGCGTTATCCACTGGGAAAACACAAGTCTAAAAAAGTTGGAACCTGAGAGCAACTGCACCAAGGAATTACCTGGGCAAGCTAACTGCTTGTGTCTGATATACCAGAGAAAGTTTTAACAACTTCCCGACTCAGTGGTGACCCAATAGACAACATTTCATTCGGATTATCCCTTCTGAGTTAGCTTGCCCAGGTAATTCCTTGAAGGTGCAGTTGCTCTCAGGTTCCAACTTCTTTTAGACTTGTGTGGCCCAGTGGATAACGCCCTTGCTTTCCACCTGAGAGACCTGGGTTCGATCCCGACGTGAGTCAGAAATGTATTTCTGTTCCACACGTGATTGTGTGTTAATGATTTCTATCTTATTCACTCAGAAGGGATAATTCGAATGAAATGTGTCTATTGGGGAATTGTTGAGTCGGGTTGGGGCCCTGGTATGCAAGCAGTTAGCTTCCAGGTGCTTGGTGCAGTTGCTCTCAGGTTCCAACTTCTTTTAGACTTGTGTGGCCCAGTGGATAACGCCCTGCTTTCCACCTGAGAGACCTGGGTTCGATCCCGACGTGAGTCAGAAACGTATTTCTGTTCCACACGTGATTGTGTGTTGATGATTTCTATCTTATTCACTCAGAAGGGATAATTCGAATGAAATGTTGTCTATTGGGTCATTGCTGAGTCGGGAAGTTGGGGAAAACTCGCTGGTATGCAAGCAGTTAGCTTGCTCAGGTAATTCTGGGGCGTGCAGTTGCTCTCAGGTTCCAACTTCTTTTAGACTTGTGTGGCCCAGTGGATAACGCCCTTGCTTTCCACCTGAGAGACCTGGGTTCGATCCCGACGTGAGTCAGAAATGTATTTCTGTTCCACACGTGATTGTGTGTTGATGATTTCTATCTTATTCACTCAGAAGGGATGTAGAATGAAATGTTGTCTATTGGGTCATTGCTGAGTCGGGAAGTTGGGGAAAACTCGCTGGTATGCAAGCAGTTAGCTTGCCCAGGTAATTCCTTGGGTGCAGTTGCTCTCAGGTTCCAACTTCTTTTAGACTTGTGTGGCCCAGTGGATAACGCCCTTGCTTTCCACCTGAGAGACCTGGGTTCGATCCCGACGTGAGTCAGAAACGTATTTCTGTTCCACACGTGATTGTGTGTTGATGATTTCTATCTTATTCACTCAGAAGGGATAATTCGAATGAAATGTTGTCTATTGGGTCATTGCTGAGTCGGGAAGTTGGGGAAAACTCGCTGGTATGCAAGCAGTTAGCTTGCCCAGGTAATTCATCTGGTGCAGTTGCTCTCAGGTTCCAACTTCTTTTAGACTTGTGTGGCCCAGTGGATAACGCCCTTGCTTTCCACCTGAGAGACCTGGGTTCGATCCCGACGTGAGTCAGAAACGTATTTCTGTTCCACACGTGATTGTGTGTTGATGATTTCTATCTTATTCACTCAGAAGGGATAATTCGAATGAAATGTTGTCTATTGGGTCATTGCTGAGTCGGGAAGTTGGGGAAAATCCTCGCTGGTATGCAAGCAGTTAGCTTGCCCAGGTAATTCCTTGGGTGCAGTTGCTCTCAGGTTCCAACTTCTTTTAGACTTGTGTGGCCCAGTGGATAACGCCCTTGCTTTCCACCTGAGAGACCTGGGTTCGATCCCGACGTGAGTCAGAAATGTATTTCTGTTCCACACGTGATTGTGTGTTGATGATTTCTATCTTATTCACAATCAGAAGGGATAATTCGAAATGAAATGTTGTCTATTGGGTCATTGCTGAGTCGGGAAGTTTGGGAAAACTCGCTGGTATGCAAGCAGTTAGCTTGCCCAGGTAATTCATGGGTGCAGTTGCTCTCAGGTTCCAACTTCTTTTAGACTTGTGTGGCCCAGTGGATAACGCCCTTGCTTTCCACCTGAGAGACCTGGGTTCGATCCCGACGTGAGTCAGAAATTTATTTCTGTTCCACACGTGATTGTGTGTTGATGATTTCTATATATATATATATATATATATATATATATATATATATATATATATATATATATATATATATATATTATATATAACACATTACCATTGCCTACTAAATTAATACCAGATGAATGATAGACATTTTGTAGTTACGACACTCAGTGCCGAGTCGTTATGAGTCATAAAGGAAACAAACGCCGTGAGTAGTTTCTTAAAACAAGGAAAAATCACCCTTGAAGTTTGAGGCTAGAAGATGGTGAATACTTCAAGAACCAACAACCATACAACTACTTCGTTCTCACGGAGCTCAAATGTTGCTTGTTTCTGTTCTGAATCGCAAGGACTCATATATTTTTACATTTTGTAAAAAGTACTGTATAAATAGAACAAGTTAATAATACAAGTTAATGAAACCAGCACTACAGCAGAAATAAGAGTTTTCCCTATTACTGCAATTTGCGAGATGAAACTCTACATACTTGCATGAACAGAATGCGCTCTGGGTAGGGAAATGCCATGGCTCGAACCGTTGGGACCATCACTTCTTCCAGTATTTCAAGGTATTGGTCGGCGTTGAATCTTCCCTGTATTTCTGCCAGTTCACCGAGGGTGTATAAGTTAACCCATCCCCAGACGTTACAGGTAACGTGGCCACTTCTGGCTTGTTCGTAGATGTGCTCACTGGAGTATCTTGTATTATTGCGCCGCCAACAGTGCAACTGTCCGTGCGAGGTCGACGCAAATGTTTTCTCATCTGAAAAAACGACTCTTGCCCAGAAACCTAAGTCTTCGTTGACATACTGCCGGGCAAAATGAAGGCGGTTTATCCGATGTCTCTCCTGTAATTTCTCTTTAACGGCAGGAACTCTGTGGTGCACTCCAGCACTGTGGAGACGACGTCGTACCGTTTCACTGGAAACTTGCAGTTCAAGATTGTCTCGTATGTCACATGCATTTGTGAAGGGATTTGCCGTTACTTCGTTCAGAATTCTCCTGTCATCTCCGGGAGTAGTTTTTCTTGGACCCCCAGGTCTTGGCCTGTCGCGAAGATCACCTTCCTCTTCCCATCTTCTGCACCACTTATATACGGTTTTTCTTGTTAATCCAGTTTCTCGAGCTATATCAGACACAGAGAGTCCAGTCTCTCTCATTCCAATAATTCTCCTCTTAGTGCGATTTTCTCTTGAGCAGGTTCCATTTCAGACGAGAGGTGTTTTCTTCCGTGAGTTAGTTCCTTTATGGTCCTTGGTTGGGATGGTAACTCGCTTGTCGACTCTGTTAGAACTTAGAGGATTCGAAGCATTTAATTGAGGTATTGGACGAGATCATGAAGTGTTGGAGGGCAGGAAGAGAGAATATTGGCCCTCGCTTGGCAGGTCCTATGTTATATGGTAACACGGATACAGAATATTCATGGTTTCCCAGAAGCCTAAAGCCCTTCACGGTAACTCTACAATATCTTTACACAACGTAAACAACCCACATATTGTCCCAAGGTTGCTGTCAGCTCACTTTGTTAAATAGCGTCTTTTATTGGTAGATAGCTAAATCTCATGATTACAAGAGAGCTCAGCGAAAACCGAGTTAATTCTTCTGTCGGTAACAGCAAGTAATAATATTATTACGACAAAAGTTGAACAGACGGGTTTTCTCGCCTCCATGATGAGAAAATAAACCTGCAGAATAGGTTCGGAGTTATTATTATTTTTCCTTAAAGCAGAAATCAGAGAGAGGGAGCATAAGTTATAAACGTGTGCTTGAAAGGGTGGGAGTGAAGGATGGAGAGAAAAATGTCCGAATGGGAGATATTCAGGAAAAATCAACACATCGTCTACAATCATGTAGCCTCCGTCCCCAGTAGACTACAAGATGTCATCGCCAACGATGGTGGATGGACTAAATACTGATACTCTAATAGAAGGGAGGAAACTTTTTTAGTAGCGGATGAATTTGTTGAGAAAATCTTAATAAAACCAAGATAATGTTGTTGGTTGAAGGGTAATCTGCTTTCATTGAGACTAAGTAATAGTTTGTTTTTGGTCATGTCTTATTATATAACATATTTAATAATAAATGGTTATTTTTCAATCTATTGTGTATCCTTAATAATAGGGTACTGTAATATTTGTCCCTTAATTATGTATACGTTAAAAATGTTACTAATATCAGGTTTGTATACGTCAAATGATATATATAATATATACATATATATATATATATATATATATATATATATATATATATATATATATATATATATATATATATATATATATATATATATATATATATATATATATATATATAATATATATATTATATTGATACATTATATATGATATAATCTCATTATTAACATTCTTAACGTGGAAATTCTCAACTGCAGAACGAACACAAACAAACAAACAAAAAAGCTGCACATGCTTGCCATCGATAGATAAATGTAAACGTATGCCGAGCAGTTCAAATCATGCACAAAAATACGAGAATTAGATCCAGTGATTGTCGGTTGTGACCAAACAAACGTTCAACCATAAGGAAGAATCGACTGCCATAATAACCATTACGACATATACTAAGTCAAGACATTTGCTCCCATTATACTTAAGAGGGTAATGGCGCCCCTTCTAACACCAGCCACACTCTATCAGCTCTATTACACTGTGTCTCCTTTCCGTCTGCCTCCTTCTTGCTGTTGTCCTCTCTCTTATAACTGTCTCTTTCTTCCTCCTCCTTCAGTGTCTTCTAGGCCTATGGAGGTCTTTCTCTCTTTAACTGTGTCTTCTTTATTTCTTCATGCTTAATTTGAGTTACGTAAGGTCCTACACGATCTGATGCTAGTTGTCTTTGTAATAATAAGAATTTGGAATGCGGTTGTTGATATTACAATTAAAATTAAAGAGTAGTAGGTATCCTGTTATTTGATAGATAAGGCTTTTATTGGTAGATAGCTAAATCCCATTATTACAAGAGAGCTCCACGAAAACCGAGTTAATTCTTCTGTCAGTAACAGCAGGTAATAATATTATTACGACAAAAGTTGAACAGACGGGTTTTCTCGCCTCCATGATGAGAAAATAAACCTGCAGAATAGACTCAGTTATATTATTTTCCTTAAAGGAGAAATTAGAGAGAGGGAGCAGAAGTTATATAAACGTGTGCTTGAAAGGGTGGGAGTGAAGGATAGAGGAAAAATTTGGGGGAAGAGGTGTAGAGGTGCGAATTTCATCGTGCGTCTGGATGCACAGTTCCAGTGTTACCAGATCACAACCAGCCCGTGTGGCTGAAATGTGTATACTTATTCCTGTGGCCGACTGTACACTGCGATTTAATGAATAATCCTGAAAGCGTTCAACTCTAGTGGTTATTGGGACTATGCCATCCATTGACTGCATATTCAGACACACAAAACACACACACAATATAGATAGATAGATAGATAGAGATAGCTGTGAGAATTCATTTCTGTAACTAAAACGGATAAATGCATCTTTTGTGTTAAAAACATTCTCTTTTTGCCAGAATTGTTGGGCTTTAAATAATTCGGGGAAAATGAAATTCAATACAGTATCGTTTATTAGGCAATTAATGTCACGTTGATTGGCTGTCCAGTAATAGTCTATAATGAATCACTGCCATGCATTTTAATTCATGAGGTTTTAGTAGGACCAGAATAGAAGTGTTATTTTAGAATTACACCGCACGTACGCTTTCTATTGATACTTAAAATACAATCTGATGTTGTTTTTGGAGTTTGCTCAATCACCTGCTGTATATTGGAGCCTGTACCTATAATGTTTCCCGTCTATCTATTCCTGTTTATTTTTCTTGCACGTTCTGTATCTACTCATCTTTTTATTAAAATATTATAACGCAGTTATAGGCATGTAAATATAAACGTTCGCATGGCAATGATTATCGTCCAAATCATCCTTGTGGAACCCGGGCAGACCATTAGTAATCAAGACTAACAATTCTTTTCAGCCTCACTATTATGGATTTTTTTCAGTTTACAGTTTACTTTCTCTTACCTCCTTCCCTGCTCCGTGTTTCATTGTATCTCAGTAAATCATTTCACTTTCTCATATCTCTTTCCTGCAACGTGTTTCCTTGTATGACAGTAATCATTTTACTTTCTCTGACATCTTTCTTGCACCGTTCCCTTAAATCTCAGTTAATCATTTCCACTTTCTCCAATGTCTTTCCCTGCTCCGTGTTTCCTTGTATCTCAGTAAATCATTTCTCTTTCTCAGATCTCTTTCCCGGTTACATGTTTCCTTGTATCTCAGTAAATCATTTCTCTTTCTCATATCTCTTTCCCGGTTACATGTTTCCTTGTATCTCAGTAAATCATTTCACATTCTCTGATCCCATTCCTGGTTACATGTTTCCTGTATCTCAGTTAATCATTTCACTTTCTCTGATCCCATGCCCAACCGGTTACATGTTTCCTTGTATCTCAGTAAATCATTTCACATTCTCTGATCCCATTCCTGGTTACATGTTTCCTTGTATCTCAGTTAATCACTTCACTTTCTCTTATATCTTTCCCAATTACATGTTTTCATGTATCTCAATTAATCATTTAATTTTCTCTGATCTCTTTCCCAGTTACATGTTTCCTTGTATCTCAGTTAAAATCACTTCACTTTCTCTGATCTCTTTCCCGATTACATGTTTCCTTGTATCTCAATTAATAATTTCACTTTCTCTGATCTCTTTCCTGGTTACACGTTTCCTTGTATTTTAATCATTTTACTTTCTCTGATCTCTTTCCTGGTTACATGTTTCTTTGTATCTCAGTTAATCATTTCACTTCCTCAGATCTCTTTCCCTGCAACATGTTTCCTCATATCTCAATAAATCATTTAATTTTCTCTTATCTATTCCCCTACTCTGATTTTCATTGTATCTCAGTAAATCATTTCTCTTTCTCTGATATCTTTCCTGCACCGTTTCCTTATATCTCTGTAAATAATTTCACTTTCTCTGATCTCTTTCCTTGCACCGTGTTTCCTTGTATCTCAGTAAATCATTTCACTTTCTCTGATACCTTTCCTGCTCCGTGTTTTCTTGTATATATCCCAGTAAATCTTTTAACTTCTTCCCTGCACTGTTTCCTTATATCTCAGTTAATCATTTCACTTTCTCTAATGTCTTTCCCTGCTCCATGTTTCCTTGTATCTCAGTGAGTCATTCACTTTCTCTGATATCTTTCCTGCACCATTTCCTTGCATCTCAGTAAATTATTTCACTTTGTCTGATCTTTTTCCCTGTGCCGTTTTTCCCTTGTATCTCAGTAAATCATCTCACTTTCTCTGATATATTTCCTACACCATGTTTCCATTTGTCTCAGAAAGTCATTTCACTTTCCCTGATATCTATCCTATTCCTTGTGTCCTTGTATCTCAGCATATCATTTCTCACTGTTTCTGTACCGTTTCCTTGCATCTCAGTAAATCATTTCACGTTCTCTGATATCTTTCACGGTTGCAGGTTTCCTTGTATCTCAGTAAATCATTTTACTTTCTCTGATCTCTTTCCCAGTCACATGCTTCCTTGTATCTCAGTATATCATTTTATTTTCTCTGATATCTTTCCTGCACCGTTTCCTTGTATCTCTGTAAATCATTTCACTTTCTCTGATATCTTTCCTGCTCCGTGTTTCCTTGTATCTCAGGATATCATTTCATTTTCTCTGATATATTTCCTGCACCGTTTCCTTGTATCTCTGTAAATCATTTCACTTTCACTGATTTCTTTCCCTATGCCGTGTTTCCTCGTATATATCTCAGGAAATCATTTACTTTCTCTGATCTCTTTCCCCCGTTACGTGTTCTCTTGTATCTCAGTAAATCCTTTCACTTTCTCTGATCTCTTTCCCTGTTCCGTGTTTCCTTGCTTCTCATGAAATCATTTTATTTTTTCTGACCTCTTTCCATGTTCCGTTTTTCCTTGCACCTCAGTAAATTTAATAATTTAATAATTTAATAATTTCACTTTCCTCGTACATCAGTAAATCTTGCAGTAGATCGTTTCACTCTCTCGGATTCCCTTGTCGCGTTATTATGTGTCAATCAGTTATATTATGTTTCCTGACCTCAACCCGTAAATTTAGCTTTCATTATAGAACATGATATATCTTGTTTTTATAATAAAGTTAGATCTTGAAAGTATGTGGAAAATAAGGGAAAAAACATAAAATTTTTTTTGTTGTAACCACGCTTTTATTAGAATGCACTAAAAAGTAAAAAAGAAAAAACATTTGAGACACACCAGGATTTTCTTACAATTAATCATGTCCACAAAAGTTAAAGCGTGGGTGCCAAACATGGAAGGAAACTACAAGAAAAAATATTCTTCCATGAGTGGCACCCATGCTTTTACTTTTGTAGACATTATTAATAGTAGGAAAATCCTGTGTGTCAAAAATTATTTTTACTTTTTAGTGCATTTTAATAAAAGTGTTTAAATTTTTTTATTTTTTTATTTTATACTTTTTAGTCTTGACAGATTGTACCGATTTATGATTGTAGCTAACAAAATTTAACGTAATATTCTACAAATATCCTGTCAGCCAAAGAAAGTTGGAAAAATCCGTAGAGTTATTAACTTATTCTACTAAGTCAAAGAAGGTATGAAAAATCCGAAGAGTTATTCACCTCATACAAATCCTTAGATACTGGGAGAGGTCACTGTAGGGTTACTAGAGGTAACCGCTGACCTACTGATCATGTAAGGTTGTAATGTCACCAGGATTGAGTAATCATGGAAAATTTGAAGCCCATGAGGCGAAGGAAAGAGGTCGAAAATTGAGTTGCAAGATTTGACCCAGACAAACTAACAAACAGACAAAAATGCAAGCTAAATAAAGCGTATACAAAGGAAAAGGCAGTCACCAGAAAGGGCTGATCCTAGCCGCCTCATCTTTGTTTTGGCAAACTGGAACTTTTCCTCATTTCCATCAGATATGGTAAGTTATATTTTCCAACCGCATGGGTCCTTGCACTGAGGTGAGTTTTGCAAACTTGAATGGACAACCATTTGAAAAATATACATTTCAGAAATATGAGGAAGGATAGAAAAATCCTTTTACTGCATATACCCAAAAGTAAAAATTTGTCTACGAGCACCATGTAATTCGTATTAATATATGCGTGGGAACGACCATTTGAAAGGAATATATTTAAAAATGGAAAAGTAGGTAGAATTTTTAAAAGTTAGATTCCAGGATGAATAACGTATAAAAAGCTCTTCGCTTGCCGACGCTGTCAGTTTTGTATGACCATCCAGAGTTTGCATTAATAAGATAGGGAAAATACACAGTTCAAAAAACTGTCATCACAGAATTCACTAAAAGGGTTGGAAAAAGAATTATTGGGTGTCTATCCATTTCAGACAGTTGCTCTCGCGAAAAATGCACAACAGTTCTACAGTATGTTGCAATGTGAAAGGAAATTTTATGCACAAACTTACCTGAGCCGTGGCTTACCACCATGAATGACAGTTTCCTACTTTTCATTTAATTTGCCTCTCTCTCTCTCTCTCTCTCTCTCTCTCTCTCTCTCTCTCTCTCTCTCTCTCTCTCTCTCTCTCTCTCTATATATATATATATATATATATATATATATATATATATATATATATATATATATATATATATATATATATATATATATATATATATATATATCCCAAGCATTAAGATACAAATGTCGTTTAAAGGAATAAAGGAATACGTAAGTGTGATAGGCGATCCGTCACCAGGGGAACTCGAACCTACGAATGGTTTAGGCTACCACTGGGCTATCTTGATAGCCTAGTGGTAGCGTAACTGAAAAGTCGCCGTTTATTCCGAGGTTGTCCCCGTAGGGGGTAGTGACATCATTGCACCCACATGGTGCACTGTAGGGATTACTCAAAGGTTTTGCAGCGTCCCCTCGGCCC
>NC_089786.1:23894530-23924530 GCF_040412425.1 Macrobrachium rosenbergii
TCTTGCCCTTTCACACTGCATTCCAGCACCACCTAGAAATATATCAGTTTCATATACTCTTAACATTTCATACTGCATTCCAGCACCAGCTAGAAATATATCAGTTTCATATACTCTTGCCCTTTCATACTGCATTCCAGCACCACCTAGAAATGTATCAATTTCATATACTCTTAACATTTCATACTGCATTCCAGCACCAGCTAGAAATATATCAGTTTCATATACTCTTGCCCTTTCATACTGCATTCCAGCACCACCTAGAAATATATCAGTTTCATATACTCTTAACATTTCATACTGCATTCCAGCAACACCTAAAAATATATCAGTTTCATATACTATTGCCCTTTCATACTGCATTCCAGCAACACCTAGAAATGTATCAATTTCATATAATCTTAACATTTCATACTGCATTCCAGCACCAGCTAGAAATATATCAGTTTCATATACTTTTGCCCTTTCAAACTGCATTCCAGCACCACCTAGAAATATATCAGTTTCATATACTCTTGCCCTTTCATACTGCATTCCAGCAACACCTAAAAATATATCAGTTTCATATACTCTTGCCCTTTCATACTGCATTCCAGCAACACCTAGAAATATATCAGTTTCATATACTCTTGCCCTTTCATACTGTATTCCAGCAACACCTAAAAATATATCAGTTTCATATACTCTTGCCCTTTCATACTGCATTCCAGCAACTAAAATATATCAGTTTCATATACTCTTGCCCTTTCATACTGCATTCCAGCAACACCTAAAAATATATCAGTTTCATATACTCTTGCCCTTTCATACTGTATTCCAGCACCACCTAGAAATGTATCAATTTCATATACTCTTACCCTTTCATGCTGCATTCCAGCACCACCTAGAAATGTATCAATTTCATATACTCTTACCCTTTCATGCTGCATTCCAGCACCACCTAGAAATGTATCAATTTCATATACTCTCCCTTTCATACTGTATTCCAGCACAACCTAGAAATATATTAATTTCATATACTCTTACCCTTTCATGCATTCAGCACCAACTAGAAATATATCAATTTCATATACTCTTGCCCTTTCATACTGCATTCCAGCACCACCTAGAAATATATCAATTTCATATACTCTTACCCTTTCATACTGCATTCCAGCACCACCTAGAAATATATCAATTTCATATACTCTTACCCTTTCATACTATATTCCAGGACTACCTAGAAATATATCAATTTCATATACTCTTACCCTTTCATACTGTATTCCAGCACTACCTAGAAATATATCAATTTCATATACTCTTACCCTTTCATACTGCATTCCAGCACCACCTATAAATATATCAATTTCATATACTCTTATCCATTCATACTGTATTCAGCACCAACTACAAATATATCAATTTCATATACTCTTACCCTTTCATACTGTATTCCAGCACCACCTAGAAATATATGAATTTCATATACTCTTACCCTTTCATACTGTATTCCAGCACCACCTACAAATATATCAATTTCATATACTCTTACCCTTTCATACTGTATCCTAGCACCAACTACAAATATATCAATTTCATATGCTCTTACCCTTTCATACAGCATTCCAGCACCACCTAGAAATATATCAATTTCATATACTCTTACCCTTTCATACTGTATTCCAGGACCACCTAGAAATATATTAATTTCATATAGTCTTTCCCTTTCATACTGCATTCCAGCACCGACTAGAAATATATCACTTTCATATACTCTTACCCTTTCATACTGTATTCCAGCACCACCGACAAATATATCAATTTCATATACTCTTACCCTTTCATACTGTATTCCAGCACCACCTAGAAATATATCAATTTAATATACTCTTACCGTTTCATACTGCATTCCAGCACCACCTACAAATATATCAATTTCATATAGTCTTACCCTTTCATACTGTATTCCAGCACCACCTAGAAATATATTAATTTCATATAGTCTTACCCTTTCATACTGTATTCCAGCACCACCTAGAAATATATCAATTTCATATACTCTTGCCCTTTCATACTGTATTCCAGCACCACCTAGAAATATATCAATTTCACATACTCTTACCCTTTCATACTGCATTCCAGCACCACCTACAAATATATCAATTTCTGCATGGTCTTACCCTTTCATACTGTATTCTAGCACCACCTAGAAATATATTAATTTCATATAGTCTTACCCTTTCATACTGTATTCCAGCACCACCTACAAATATATCAATTTCATATACTTTTACCATTTCATACTGTATTCCAGCACCACCTAGAAATATATCAATTTCATATACTCTTACCCTTTCATACTGTATTCCATCACCACCTAGAAATATATCAATTTCATATAGTCTTACCCTTTCATACTGCATTCCAGCACCACCTAGAAATATATCAATTTCATATACTCTTACCCTTTCATACTGTATTCTAGCACCACCTAGAAATATATCAATTTCATATAGTCTTACCCTTTCATACTGTATTCCAGCACCACCTAGAAATATATCAGTTTCACGTACCCTTTCATACTGTATTCCAGCACCACCTAGAAATATATTAATTTCATATAGTCTTACCCTTTCATACTGTATTCCAGCACCAACTAGAAATATATCAATTTCATATACTCTTGCCCTTTCATACTGCATTCCAGCACCACCTAGAAATATATTAATTTCATATAGTCTTACCCTTTCATACTGTATTCCAGCACCACCTAGAAATATATTAATTTCATATAGTCTTGCCCTTTCATACTGTATTCCAGCACCACCTAGAAATATATCAATTTTATATACTCTTACCCTTTCATACTGTATTCCAGCATCACCTAGAAATATATTAATTTCATATAGTCTTACCCTTTCATACTGTATTCCAGCACCACCTAGAAATATATTAATTTCATATACTCTTACCCTCTGATACTGTATTCCAGCACCACCTAGAAATATATTAATTTCATATAGTCTTACCCTTTCATACTGCATTCCAGCACCAACTAGAAATATATCAATTTCATATACTCTTGCCCTTTCATACTGCATTCCAGCACCACCTACAAATATATCAATTTCATATAATCTTGCCCTTTCATACTGCATTCCAACACCACCTCGAAATATATGAGTTTCATATACTCATACCCTTTCATACTGCATTCCAGCACCACCTAGAAATATATCAATTTCATATACTCTTACCCTTTCATACTGTATTCCAGCACCACCTACAAATATATCAATTTCATATACTCCTACCCTTTCATACTGTATTCCAGCACCACCTAGAAATATATCAATTTCATATACTCTTACCCTTTCATACTGTATTCCAGCACCACCTAGAAATATATCAATTTCATATACTCTTACCCTTTCATACTGTATTCCAGCACCAACTAGAAATATATCAATTTCATATAGTCTTACCCTTTCATACTGTATTCCAGCACCACCTAGAAATATATGAATTTCATATACTCTTACCCTTTCATACTGTATTCCAGCACCACCTACAAATATATCAATTTCATATACTCTTACCCTTTCATACTGTATTCCAGCACCACCTAGAAATATATCAATTTCATATACTCTTACCCTTTCATACTGTATTCCAGCACCACCTACAAATATATTAATTTCATATGGTCTTACCCTTTCATACTGTATTCCAGCACCACCTAGAAATATATCAATTTCATATACTCTTACCCTTTCATACTGTATTCCAGCTCCACCTAGAAATATATTAATTTCATATACTCTTGCCCTTTCATACTGCATCTCGGCACCACCTAGAAATATATTAATTTCGTATATTCTTACCCTTTCATACTGCATTCCAGCACTACCTGGAAACATATCAATTTCATATACGCTTGCCCTTTTATACTGCATTCCAGCGCCAACTAGAAATATATCAATTTCATAATCTCTAACCATTTCACACTGCATTCCAGCACCACATAGGAATTGTATTAATTTCATGTACTCTTAATATTTCATACTGCACTCCAGGACCAACTGGAAATGTATCCTTAATTTCATCTTTTACTAGAGACTCTTTCTGATTTTTGCACGTCGTCGTAATATTCTTTCAAATATTCTCAAAGTTTCTTCACCCGCTTTTCTTCATAATTTTAACTTAGGTCCACGATACTATATTTCCTACCAGGTGTAAAATGTTTGTTTTACGATTTTGGAATTTTTGTCTGCATCTTTGGTCCTTGATCCTGAAACTTTCCACTTTTTAAGAGGCGGCTTATTGCTCCCATGTTGTTCCCTCTGGGCCTGGGCAGGCTGAAGGTAATAGAACATTTTTGCCGTCGGCCTCTATGTGAAAACGTTCGAACCAATGCTGGCATTATATACCTTTACTATCCTAATACTTTCTGTAAATGTTTTTTCTTTAAGTTTTTTTATTAAACTGGATTGTATTTGATTTTCATTTGCGAAATTCTTATTGCTCTAATCTTATCAGTATGTTCTTTTTCTTTAAGTTTTTATATTAAACTAAATTGTATTTGACTTTACATTTGCGAAATTCTTATTGCTCTAACCTTATCAGTATTTTGTAAGATTTTATTCGATTTCATAATTCAAGAAATCTTTTTCAGTCAGCGTCGCGCTTAAGAGAAGTAAAATCTTTTTATTTCCTCCGATCTGACCATTTTCTCCATTTCTTTTCCTTTCTTCGTCCAATTTGGCTTTGATTGGATTTTTTTTATTTTACATTTCGGGAATTCTTTCTCAGTTGCAATTACTCTCAAGAGAAATGATTGCTTTATGATTTCCCCAAGCGTTTTTCTTCAGTTTTTCGTTTCTTTAATTTTTTTTATTTTATTTTAGAAATTTTGATGTATGACGACAAAGACCCTAATTTATTGCCACATTTTTGGCAATTCAGTTTCATCTCTCGTTTACCTTGTCATTTCATTTTGACCTGACCTTGATGTTATTCGTTTCTGAACACATCTTTTCTTCGTTTATTGTTTTATTCTTCTTCCTCCAAAATTACCCTGATTCTTTCCTCTCTTCATGTCGTCACTCAAATATTGTTGTTTGAAGTGGTTTACCTCGTTACCCTGACTTCGCAATTTCGTTCTTTTTCTACGTTTGTTCCACAGTTGAAGCTCTCGAATATATCTAATGTTTGTGAAAATCAGAATCACACATTATTTCTTTTTACTGTTTTTCAGTAGAATAAAAGGTTATAAACTGATTGGTAAAATTAGGTACATAGATATCCCAAGGCCATCTCTGTAAAGTAAATGATAATTACCTGAGGATATCAGTGAACATGAAGGCTAGGGCACACTTAATTTAGGTAATGAACGCACATAGGTTATATGTAAATGAAGACAGTAATCTACCAGGGACGTGGAATATGAGTTATCTCAGTGAAATGGACGTCACGGGTGTTTTTAGGAGTCAGGAACGTGCTTTGCTCCAACAGGAAGAAAGGACATCTTTATTTGAGGGAATCAGTAGATATAGGCACTGACAGCATGATTAACTGGACCCAATTAGGTCAGGAAATTCAAGGAAATAGTGAAATAAGCGCTCCTACTTGGGCACTGACTGGCCTTTTGAGCTCAGAGGGCAGGCTCTGCCTGCCCAGGTAAGAAGTAGATTTGCCGTCAGAGAGCATGTAAGACATGCCAGCAACATACCCTTTCTTTTTAAACCTCCATTCATATTCTCTTTCTTCCATCTTCCTTTCCACCCTCCCCTAACAATTGATTCATAGTGCAACTGCGAAGATTTCCATCTGTAACACTTTTCAAGCCTTTTTGCTGTCAATTTCCGTTTCAGCGTCGAATGACCTCATAGTTCCCAGCGCTTGGCCTTTGGCCTAAGTTCTCTATTCCACTGTACTCCGTTCCTTTCGTTTTAAACCCCTTGTAACACTCAATTAAATTTTCCCTTCGTGTGACAAGTCCTTTGCTTTCTTAAATGATCAAATAACAGTTCTTTATCTTAGATTATTCCATCCTCACCTCACATCACCCCCATTCCCCTGAAATAAAAATGTACATTTTCTGTTGAATTCCAGAATTGAGAGTTCAGAAAAGCACTTTCGCTCTGATTCCAATAGTAGATTATTTTTTTTACCGTGTCAATTGAACGAGACCCTAATGACGATAATGACATTGATAAAAATGGTGAGAATCATCTTAATGGAGTTCCCCTCAAATAGAGAGTGATTCGTCCGATACCGTTTACCAGGATAATGACCTTGACGTCGAAGAGAGGCCTTATGGCCTAGATCCAGTTGCTAGTCAGAATGAGAATGTATGAGACGATGATAAAGAAAATGATATCGACATTGAATCTGAGTGGGAAGAGTATGGTGAGAATAGTACTCTTCATCTTACGCAACATTCCGAAACTGAAAAACAAACGTTTTTAGTTTGTAATAGAAAATTTTTGAAATGGCCATTTTTCTGTCCGCCTTCAGATCTTAAAAACTACTGAGGCTAGAGGGCTGCAAATTGGTATGTTGATCATCCACCCTCAATCATCAAACATATTAAATTGCAACCCTCTAACCCCAGAAGTTTTTATTTTATTTAAGGTTGAATGTTTCATGGGTCGCGGCTGAGTGTTTCATACAGTATTATGAGCTGTACAGAAAATTCTATTGCGCCATTGGTCTTTTCTGTTTATTTTTCTCGCTGGAATTATTTCAGTAAATTGCCGAGGGACAAACAGGTAAGCCTGTGCCAAAATCAACTTGAATCAAGCAGTCCTCTGCGGCAGTAATTCGATTTGGCATGGCTGGGTTGCCACAATGTCGGAATAAATGGAGTTGTTCTCAGCGTTGCGCTATTGCGTAATTGTATGATTGCAAGACTTGTGGATTCGACCTAATTTGCAAGTTGTGCGTTTACAGGAAAACTTTTTTTTTTTTTTTTTTTTTTTGCAGATATTCTAGGTTCTGCTTGTCTCTCCTCAAACTACAGAAAAAAAAAAGTGAAATGGCAAATCGGCGCCCGGAAGTTTAGAAAAAGTTTTTGGACTGTGGTTCAGTGCGTTTCTTGAAAGTTTGTCATCCGGGAGAAAATTGATCCACTGATGAATTTACTATTGCATCTGAAGGATGATCAAGAATCAAAGTATTTAATCCTATGAAACCAACAAAAGGGAATACGAGCTTACGACATTGCATGTTCAAAGACCGGGTAAGTATTAGTCCTTGTCCGATTTGACGGCAAAACGACAACAAACATTCTTGGCAATGGGTAACACAAATTCAGTGTTTGTACCGTAGCGAAGGCGTGAGTAAGAGGCTGCGTCTACGAAATTACTAATTTATTCAAACAACGAACGGGGATGTAGTGCCTGACACGAGGCAAACAAAACAGAGGTCAGAGTACAATCAACTGTGTTTGTTGGACGATGGAAAGATTCACACGAATCAGTATACAAGACACGAATGAAGTTATGATGCATATAGCTGGAATGCTGACATTGTAATGCTTTCGCTAAGAATGATACATTTAACATAACAATAATATGAACGAGAATATTTGTGCAAAGGATGCGTGACATCTGCTGTGTTCCTTGTATGCGTGTGCTTGGCGCGCAGAGATGCCCTTGTAAAGATATTAGCCGCCAGGTACAATGGACGGTGTGTGGGTCTGTGCAGGACCCTACAATATAATTTTGAGTCAGTGAACAAAGTGATGGAATGTGTTCATACCAGTAGCTATCATATTTACGGATAGGCTGTATACCAGTGGCACTGGGTAAGGGATTGTTTCTCAGAAAAGTATATGTATCAGGAGCAATACAAACAAATCACAAGCAAAAAGAGGCAAATTAAAACTCAGACCAAGTTCACAGGCTTCATTTTGCAAGGGAAATAGATATCATAATCTTAACTGGAGAGATATCATGACATCTGGCGATTGTTATTGCTCAGAAGCAAAGAAAATTATCCAGGTGAAGAATGGAATAATGTTAAAGAAATAACGAAACTAAATGGTTGTCAAGTACGGCACACAACAAATATGGATTGTATTGATCGAGTTGATCAATATAGTTCGTCCTACGCGTTTTTGCGGGAACTTTTAAACAGTGGAGGAAATTGTATTTCTTTATTTTAGAGTTAGCTATTGCCAAAGGTTATGTTGTATTCAACATGCACGTGAAAGATGCCAAAGGAAAACCACTTGCACATTGCAGTTACAAAGGAGTGCTTTGCGATAAGCTTGTTAGGGTTACAACAGTATGTAATGAGCAGAAAGGGTTGTGGGTCGGAAAACAGCACGTTATAATGATACTTGCCTCAGTGGTTCCGGATTTCACCCAAAGAACTGTTTCAAAATTTATCGCATTTGTAGGTTATAAGAAGAACTGTGTACAACTGGTGATTTCGAAATCATATTTAATCAGACAAAAGTATTTGCAATTGTAATTATGATGATGTACTCTAACACTAATATTGAAAAGTTGATGTTCGTAGCTTCTATCTTCTCTAAAGAGAATGTTTTTTTTTCCATCCACAAGGTAATAACATGCATACTTTGGATTCGCTGAATATACGCTTTTTCACTAGTCGACAATTCACCCAACAGTTTTAATTTTGCTGTCAGACAATTTGTTAGCTATTACGAATGTGAATGATTTATGTTTTGCGCTTGTTAGGGGTGTTTTTTCAGTATTTTAAGAAAACACTGTCAAAAAAAAAAAAAATACTCAGAAAACTTGTGTTTACATTTTTTTTTAACTTCTTTAATATACATAAGCTAAAGACAAGTCACAGACTTTAGAAACACAGATTGCCGTATGCACCTTCACTTCCCTATTATAATTCTCATTATTTTGAGGAATGATACAACTCTCACAGTTTTCGTAAGCTAATAAACTGTTTCATAGATGCAATCAGGGAATGAAGCTTAGTATTACGATACCAGTTAAAGTTTTGCACCTAGTCACGTCTTACTGGCCTGGGCTAGGGATTCAATGGATCTGGCAGCGCGCATTCATTTCCTTCGGGAATTCGGCAAGCTGACACACCCCAAAAGGGTTCATTATTTCAGTCTTCTAAGATATTTTAGTCTACCCTATTTCAGTCTTGCTCATAAGCCATAATATCAAAAGCAGCATGTTTTTGTTTACCCTCCGAGGAAACATTTTACTTTTCATTGCTTTATTAAAATTATCAAGAACTTTGTAAAGACTTTTTACACAAACATACGCACACATACATATATGTGTGTATATATATATATATATATATATATATATATATATATATATATATATATATATTAATAATTGTAGTAGCTATGTATGAATTATGCCCATTTATTGTATAAGATGGTAAATAAGAAAAATTAAAGGGAATAATCATTTGTTGTAATTGTTAAACAAATATCATAAGCATGGACAGCAGTCTGTAAGATATATATATATATATATATATATATATATATATATATATATATATATATATATATATATATATATATATATATATATATATATATATATATATATATATATATATATATATATATATATATATATATATGCTTTTAAGGGCAAAAGTTTTTCTCGTATGCAAATTTCGTTGAATTCTATGGCTTTTTGATTGTTAATCAACCTCTTATTAATTTGACAATATTTTCTGAATCTTCTACGTTCTTCCAAAATTCAGTTGATGGACAAAAAAACGAAGGTTAACTATGTTCCATTTACTGTAAACACAACACCACAGCTGTTCCGTCACTCGTCGTGACTTCTTCAAAGTGTATAATCTGGACATGTTGTTTCAGATTTAGCTGGCCTTGTGCCAGCACGGGCTCTTGCTCCTAGAGCAGCCCGTAAATTCTGGACATAGGGTCTTGTTGTTTTGTTAGTGTACGAACGGATATGTAGCGTCCAAAACAATAATAATACAATAATCCATTATAATATCAATATAAGTACAAAATAAACAATTTTAATGTATTTACAGTTGTTATTAAAGTTACAATACAATAGAATTTATAATAAAAACATAATTTACTTTGCGAAGAATAATGAAAACAAAATCACGTGTTCTGGTGGCAACAAACAAAACGAGAAATGGAAATGCGGGTATACGGATTACGGGGACTGGAGGAGTGGAAAGGATGGGGGTAGGAGTGTGATTTAAAGGTGTCGCTGCCGTTTTTACGGTTGTTTCTTATATTAGCGTTGTGTGTTGTAGGGCGTCTGCTGGATGGGAGGGATCTTTCCGCTTCTAGTTGTCTGTTCAATGTAGGTTTATGTAATAAAATGCAAACATATTCAGCTATGATTAATATATGTCGACTATGTTCTTTGTAGATATGTGTATTCTCCACCAGCTCTTGTGTCGTAGGTGTGCTTTTGTGATGGTCTGTGTAGTGTTGGTGGATGGATCCATTGTTTCGATGGACCTATAGGCGTCTTTTTGGTGTGGTGGAAGTTAGAACAACGTACGTTTTTTCGGAGGACTGGCACGTCCTCTGTAACAAAACAGCAAGGCGCTATGTCCAGATTATACACTTTGAAGAGGTCACGACGAGTGACGGAACAGCTGTGGTGTTGTGTTTTTAGTAAATGGAACAGAGAGTTAATCTTCGTTTTTTGTCCATCAACTGAATTTGGAAGAACGGAGATGATTCAGAAAATGCCCAAATTAATAAGAAGCTGATCAACAATCAAAAAGCCATAGAATTCAACGAAATTTGTGTGTATATATGTATACATATATATCTATATATATGTATATAAATATATATGTATATATATATATTTGTATATATATGTATATATATATATATATATATATATATATATATATATATATATATATATGTACATACATACATACATATATATATATATATATATATATATATATATATATATATATATATATATATATATATATATATGTGTGTGTACATACATACATACATATATATATATATATATATATATATATATATATATATATATATATATATATCACATATTTATATGTATATATATATATTTACATATATATCTCATCAGACTTATTATGATATTTGGCTAACGAGTCACACCACTGTTTTTCTTTTTAATTTTCACTATCTTTTTTATCGTATACAATAACTTGGTATTATTCTTACATACTGTACGCATAGTCAGTGAATTTCATCACAATGTTTTCAATATTCGTCGTTCGACAATCAGTAATTGTCCGATGACATGTCGCGTATCGGGATTAACCCATTTTTGGTTCAGTTGTTGATGATAGCACTGGTGAGATTAATCAAAGATACCATCTAGAACAGCACTGATGAGATTAATCATAGATGCTGTCTAGAACATAATATAAAAAAAATTGGACAGCGATAGCCTTGGAAAGTTTTCATCAGCCTCAACACCTTTGCAGGCACCAATAAATTGTAAAGTCATGAAGTTATCATACCATCATAATCAGCATTGTTTTATTCAAGTGTCGCAGTAAGTATTTATTGCAGCAAGTCCAAATTCGTATAAAATCCTCTAAATAAGCATTTTCCAAGAATGACTGTTATACAAACATCAAACGCTAAAGGAAAACTGAACTAAACCCAGAAGTGGAACAATGAAAAGGGAAACATGACGGCAAACAAAAAACGAAGATCTTTTTAGCAGACGCGCTTTCACATCGCATTCGGCCGATTTGATGAGAGGCAATCAAGGTCGCTTCCTACCTGACCTTGCTTTCTAATCCGTATCGGAATGTCTTTGATGCAACATCACAAAAGACTTTGAGAATGATCAATTTATACTTATCGGTGCTTTTCCACATATTTCAAAATTCAAACTAGAAACTTCAGCAAGCGTTTTGTTTATAATAGCGTCATTTACATCAGGGCTGATCTCTTCAAAAAAAAAAAAAGGTGAGGTGGCAGAGCCTCATCATCATTCCTGTTCTAAAACCACTCGCTAATTTCTCATAGAAAGAACACTGCCCAATACGATCAATATGGCAGCTTTCTTCACTGCTGTATTTCATCACTTTTCGTAAGATGTGGGCCTTATTCCTTTAGTTTGAGTGATATGGTTGATATATTTTATTTTTTTAGGTTCATTAGCTAAATGAAAAAATATAAAGCTAATGAAAAATATAAAGAATTCAAGTCTAATTTCAGAGTTGGAAGGAATCATAGGGATTTTTGTCTTTTCAATAAACTGTCACTAAATTTTTATCGTATATAAGAAATTGTCATTTATAACTTGCTTGAAATTAATGTAAGTTGATGGGAGACTTATCTTTTTTAAAATACATAATTTACATAAAGGAAATAAAAATTCAGGGAGATACTGCAGTTTCCGTAAATGCATATGAATGTACTCTGCCCTGGTGACAAAACAGGCTGCAGCAGACCAACACTCACCTCCCCCGCCCCAACCCTGTCTCCTCCTCCCCAGTAGGTTAAAGAGTAAAAGGGTTGAGAGGCGGTGGACATGACAGTCTCAAATTGGAAACACTGGCCAATTTTTTTTTTTTTAAAGTGGAACACAAGGACAAAAGGTTTGGGTCAGGGAAACGAGTAGCATTTCGGCATAAAAAAAAAGAACAAGAACGGCATGCCATTAAAAAAAAATCCAGTGACAAGGAACCTAGGACTATGAGACTAGTAACATCTCCACCTGGAATATATGAGTTAAGTAGACTATCGACCGTAAAAATGGGTCATATATTCAAAGACAACGAGACAGTAGGTTTTGCAGTTTGGAAGAAATCTGTAACGTAAGAAGGGGTAAACATACATAGGCCTACTCGTGTCAAGGCGAAACAAGGAAGGGATAATGCCTTTGCTAAAGAGCTGATTAATGAAAAATATAAAATAAATAAGGACGCAGGGACAAAGATCTAGTAAAGGAATGAATGAGGACCATCTTTGAAAGAAGGGTGGATTCTGCTGTGCTAGAAACGAGGAACCCAAATTCCGAAACGAAGGACACTCTTATCTAGATAAAAGTTGAAAACAAGCGCGATTCAGGCCCTCCCTGGAACGAGAGCAAGCGGGTAAAAGAAATCATTTCCCCTGAAACAAAGGGAAACAGGAATCAGTGTATCGACGGTCAAACACTAAAGGGAATCAGAACTTGTTCCTTTCATTTAAGAACTTTTGACTTAATAATCAACTTTTTTAAGATCTTTTGTCTTAATAATTAACTTTGATTTCGGCGAATCCATAACAGTTAACAACCTCTTTTAAAATTATAATTATAATTAATTATTTCGTGCAGATTAAGTTGGTTTGAAATAAAAATCTTAAATGTTCTGTACGAGTGATATTTGTTCTGCCGCTGACATATTCTCGGTGAAATATTCTTAAAAACCCCTTGTATGATTTGCACAGTTTTAGCCTTGTGTGAATCAGTTATTGATGAATTTTTGCGATTTTCATTAATTGATGTTATTCATATATTCGTTATCAGACCCAGTGGATAACTACAGTATACTCTTATCTACCCCAGGCCTGAAGAAAGGAGAGGTGAGGGGATTAGGGCTTGGGGGTGGGGGGTGGTTGGCGCTTGACTAGGGAAAGGATGACTAGCCTACCTTTTAAAGGGAGTAAGTCCAAAACAAAAGTTGACTCTCTTCTGGCATATCACTTTTGGTGCAAGAGCAAGTGCGGGCATATGACTAGTTTGATCTAGATCATTATCTCTTTGCCAGCGGCTATGAATTTAGCGACAGATTTCGCTCTGCAACGCATGATGTCCTTGTGATACGCAAAGTCTGCTCCAGGGCCAATGCTCCTGTTCCTAGTCACACCGAACGCCGAGAGGGTAACACAGGCGGCGTATGTTGAGCAAACACGCAAAAGGTGTGATTGGGAATTTTAAATCACTTCCTATTAGCATGGTGCGACTATTCACGTCTCCCAGCTGTTGGATGTAGCACCCAATATCCAAAGTATTCTTTGGATATTGGTAGCACCATCCAAACAAACAAGCGCCCCTTCATTTTTTCTTCAACCGAACGAGTATCGGATGGTTCGTCGTAAGCGGCTGCTTCTACAACACCTCATAAATGATCCCTAGCGATGGAGGTCATTTTTTTTACTGTAAATATGTTTCTCGCCCAGATTAATAGAGGAGTAATCTTTCGCCAATGAAATCATTAGTATGCCTAATCCCATACTCTTCACTCTTTGTTGTAAATCTTGTATATTAATTGTCTTGCAGTTGGTTTTGAATTTGATCTATTTTGACGCTTCGCAGTAGAAAATATGCTTTACTTTGTATATGTATGTATATGTATAAATACAGTATATGTATGTGTATATATATAAATAAATATGTATATATATATACATATACATATACATATACATATAGACAAAAACTACCGAATCGTTGATATAGCCCATGAGCAAAAACATCCACAAAATCACCTGCAGACATAATGTTCACCAGCAGTGCCCACCAACCTATCATCTTCCCTCCTTTCCATGTGATGGGACCATACCAAAGCACTTACATCCCTCCTTTCACTCGCGCTACCCCTTCAGCCACTTATATTCAGTCCTATTTCAACACAAATGGACGTAGGCAAATATGAAGTCATCTTTATTAGCCTTTTGTGAAGGTATTTGTCACTTAGCGTGATAAGTAATTCATACGCTTTGTAATTAGCAATATAAATGCGTCACCGGTATGAGGCGCCAGTGTCCATGCAACCAAACTGGCATCTGTTTACACTACAAGGTGCCTACCAATAGTGTACCGTCTAGTTCATAAGGTCTTTGCTATTAGTCGACTGGTGGATTTTCTACCCATGTGGAAAACTACACGAAGCTAGCAACCTTTTCCCCAACAGACTTAACGAAAACTGGAGGGCTACCTTTCGTCAAGAACCGCCTCCTCCAAACGTAAAAGGCGTTAGAGAGATGTATAAATTAGAGAAAGGAGATCGTGGTTAGGAAAACCACATCAATAGGTATTCTGTCATGAATCGTTATTTTTAAATATATGCAAAACTCAGATGATATGTCCACCTAATACAGTAACAAATTATCAGGGCATGTAACTAACTATAAGCCCAATAATAGGTATTAAAAACACTCAACCATAGCCTTAACAAAGGTAGTCAACTCAGCTAGGTTCTCTTTGGTGCATCAGAATAGTCGGTTTCTTCTTCGGACGCTCAGTTGTTTAAGACCATTCGTTCGAGTAGGGTTGTGTTCATTCCTCCTCTCCTGGGTGTTCTGTGCTTCCTCTCGATTTAAGAGGACTAATGTAGTGCTAAAGCTTTTGGATATATTTAAACATTCGTCAGAATTAAGAGGAGAACCTGTTCTGGATATTTTGAAGATCATTAATGAAACAAAACTGTAAGTGTGACCGCCGAGGTTTATAAACTTGCAAATTACCTGCTACAAGTGGAATCATGGAAAGGACTTGTGTGCACACAAGCACGAAGATTCATCATTAATCATGATGACAGTTAAAAAGTGACAGTTTATCTAACCAATAGGATGGCAAAATTTGATTATAAATTTTGATTATATATAAAACTGACCTGGGAAACAGAGGAAATCACATAGGCCTAGTGAGAAAGGTAAGCTCGGAGAACTTTTCACATAGCGGTACCAAATGCTGTTAAGTTTTGCATGGATTTATTTCATGTTTTCAAATATGTCTTTACTTACATGTAATTCACCCAAAACAGTCATGTCGATTGTTTCATAACGGTTCGGCTGATTTAGTAGGTGGGGAGTTAAGACCGAGCGGTACTTTCTTGTCTGATTTCGTATGTCCGGTTGATTTAAGGTGATTCATTGCTCTAAAAAACTTTTACGTACTGCAGCTATACTAGCCAAATTGGTAATTTTTCGGAAGACTCAGCCAACCATTTCGAAAGACTCCAGCTAGCCATTTTCGCATGAAAAACCATTTTGGGTTTTTCATGCAGAAATGGCTAGGAGATGATAGGGCATTAAAAGAACCTTAAAATACCAACCTAACGTAACCTAGGGTTGTTTACTGGTTACAATTTTGCCGAGTTAGCTGTGAGGGCCGGCATTGTCTAACCATATATATAAGTCGTAATTTGATTGATTTGATTGAAAAATAACCGCCAAATTTTCCTAAGTCTGTGATAGAATGCTGTAAAATCAAAACTACGTCAGTCGCCAGACAGCGCTACTCAAATGTGCACTTGATGACTTGGAAAAGACATTTTAATTTCCCAGAACAATCTAAACCCAAACACACGTGTGATTGAAGCACTCTTTGAAAACGATAGCTTTAACGGAAATGAAAACCACTAGGTAATGCGTGTGTGTCAAAATGTAGGCCTATAACCAAGTTTTCAACCGAGCCTTGTGTAAGGCAGTACAGGCCTTATATTTCAGTAAACTGAAAATATTTTCCTCTAGGGTTTTTTTTTTTAATTAACACAACCTTTCCCATTAGCTCCTTGTTTATTGCTAGTCACATGGAAATGAATGTGTTAAAACATTATTAAAAGTCGGTAAATGGCTCGGTAACAGTAAGTTTCCTATAGGTTTTATTATGTTTTACATATTAAATTTAACACTAGAACGGCCATGGTATCATTTTGATACCATTCTGACTTTGCCGTTACATGATATGTACACAATAAATGTTACACCTATTAAACTATGTGACTTTTATTAATGTCATGAACATTACCTTTCACCAAAATTTCAGAGGGAAACACTTAATAGTTTTAGAGATATAAGCAGCGCTACCTCGACAGGCCGTGGTATCATTTCTGTACCCGCCGTCTATACTCGGCGCGCACTCACAGTGAAGTTCCAGGCAACACTCAAGAACCCCAGTCAAAAAGGAGTTCCGATCGAGATTCTGCAGTAAATGATGAAGACACGAGAGAAACAGACAACCTCCCATGTAAGTATTAGTCCTTTATTATTTTTCTTTTATATAATTTTTACATATTTTGTTACAATAAATCTTTTCTTTTTTTTTCATTGTTACACGTCATTGGTTTTGATTGCCATACGTTTTTCTTTTTGATAGAGCAACTTTATGTATTTTGTTTGGATTTTTATTAAATTTTGATTTTTTTCACAATGGCCCTTCTTCAGATCCATGCCAACCCCTTTAGGAAAATCTATGCACACCATTGTGTCTATGTATTGCATTGTTTCATTGAAAATAATCATACGTCAGCAATATAATATGCTTCTATTACAATTCATTGATCCTTTTGTACTTCATCAAATAAATTTGTGTATCTTATGTTTCTATTTCTCTATTTTTCCAGGCAGCAATCAAAAACCCTTGTCAAAGAGGAAAAGGATTGAAGAGACTTCATCGCCGCTAGTATACCATGGGAAAGATGGAACGGTTTGGACCTTGGATACAGGCGAAGAAGCACTCGTTGGTAGGCGAAATACACACAACGTAATGAAGGATACTCCCGGACCAACATCATTTGCTAAGCGAAATATTACTGAAGGCAATAATATCAGCGCTTTGAATTTATTTATTGATAGCTATATTATTGATCACATTGTGAAGTGCACTGAAACTGAAGCAAGACTGAAGCTCAACACTCAAGATTGGAAGACAAGTAAAGAAGAGATATATCAACTAATTGGAATTATGTATGCCAGAGGTTTGCTTGCCAAAGGACAACCAGTTGATCAAATATGGTAAAAAAAGTGGGGCATAAAATATTTCTCAGATACTATGTCTCGCAACAGATATAAAGAACTATTGAGGTTTATTAGATTTGATATTAGATCGACAAGATCTGAAAGGTTGACTTCTGATAAGTTTGCATTATTCTCAACCGTTTGGAATAGATTCATTGAAAATTGCAAAGCAAATTATATGCCAAATGCAAATATCACAATAGATGAACAGCTTTTTCCAACTAAAGCTAGATGCCCATTTACTCAATACATGGCAAATAAACCAGACAAATTTGGCGTTAAATTTTGGCTGGCTGTTGATTCTTCATCCAAGTATTTAGTAAATGGGTTTTATTTGGGAAAAGATGCTCATCGACCATCAAATCAGTCTCTATCGGAGTTCGTTGTTCTTCAGCTGATGGATCCTTTCCTTGGAAAAGGGCGTAATGTGACTACAGACAACTTTTTCACCTCGGTCAAATTAGCAGAACAACTCGAGAAAAAGAAAACAAGTATAATAGGCACAATGAATCGCATACGGAGAGAAATCCCTCCAGAAATAAAAACATGTAAAGCACCATTGCACTCAACTAAAATACTGAAAAATAACAATATGACACTTACAGTCTATCAAGGAAAAACAAACAAGAATGTTCTGCTTCTAAGCACAGTTCACAAAAATGTGTCAGTATCTGAAGAAGGTAAAAAATTCCCGATTCTGTAAAATATTACAATGAAACCAAATATGGTGTTGACATCATTGACCAAATGGCAAGATTATACTCCACGAAAGTATCGTCCCGTCGCTGGCCTCTGCAAATGTTCTACAACGTCCTTGATCTTTCTGGAATAAATGCACACATCGTATATAAGGAGGTAACTGGCAAAAAGGTGTCTCGACGTGAATTTATTTTACACCTGGTTGAAGAGCTGCAGATGAAAGACACTGCTGAAGAGCGGGTAATTCATGAAGACACCAGTAATGCTGCATCTTCTTCACCTAAAACCAAGCGGCAATGGTGCAAAATAAACTGCACTCGGCAAAACCGCAGATTGACAAACAAAATATGTGCTAATTGCAAACGTTTTGTGTGCACGTCATGCACTGCAACAATTAGAACTGAAATAATTTGCAAGAAATGTTAAAATGTGTATAACATTATAATAAACATTAGGTTTTTTCCAAAACATTACAATATTGCTATAACAGGTAGCTATTACAATTACACATACTTTTTTTATTAAAACTTATTTCTTTCTTAGTCAAATAACAATGTTCCACTTCGTAGATTTTTGTAATGAACTACAAACTTGTTTCATTTTTTTGTCAGTGCATATTTATATAGTTAAAAAAAATAATAAAGAACGCTGTATATTTTATTATTATTTTCCTTTGTTAATTATAAATGTATAAACTTTGATTAAACATTACATATAAACAAATTTGTGCTAGCATTTATGTTGAAACACTGATCGATCATAATTGCATAACAATATGCAGCAATACTGAAGTAAGATGGTGGGTTCATTTTTGATACCAGCGGCCCGTGAAGGAGGGTAGTATGCTCCGGCCGTTCTAGTGTTAAGGAGACAAAAAAGCAAAGCATAAAAACTCCAATATCGAGTTGTGGTATTACAGTAAAATAATATCCATTATTATTTCTCTCTCGTCGTGAAAAACTTTTCCATAATTTTCATATAAACTTTGAATCAAAAGAACCTTTTTTCTAAAACCACCGTAATTTTGTAACATAACTAATGTTAAAATACAATAAAGGAATATAATTTTTGCAAATAAAAACTGTTTAGAATTTCTCTTTACCATAAGAGTTTAATACTGATTTGATTTCAACTGAAGCACTTCATTATACACAGGGCCGTTTCTAGCATTGTGGGGGCCCTAGGCAAGATGCTGTTTGGGGGCCCTAGATGGATACTTTTGAGATAATTCAAGTTAAAAACGGCAGAGTTTTTTTGTTTTTTCTTGATTATTTGATGATTTTTGTCGATTTTTTAAGTTTCCTGGCATTGATCCTTCTCCTGCTTCATAATCTGTATCTTTTACAGCCTTCCTTTTCTTTCTGGTCTTTTTCTTGAATGGCAAGTCCATATTTACATCTAACTTGGTTAGGTATGATGATGAAATATTAGTGCGCTGGAAGCCAAGACAGGTATCTAAGTGACTGGCCTTATAGCCTACATTATAATTAGCAACTGCCTGTGCAGCAGCAAAGTCCAGCATCTGTTCTCTTGTGGCAAGACCCATCAAATGAGACATCCATATGCAATAAGTCTCTCGTAGTGCAATGCCATATTTATCAATATAGTACTTGAAAAGTTCTATGGTATTCATAAGTAAACTTCTCACTTTTGCTACAACCAATTCAGTAATGTGTTGAGCATATCTTCCATAAGTTTTATTATTAATTTTCCCTGAACTCAAGCATCAAACAGTTTTGAAAACCCATTGTAGCCTAACCACAACAACATTGTTACATTAACAACCATAGAAGTTAATGGTAAAAGCTTGATTTACATATATCATCATTTATAATTTCACACCTCTGCACATAACTAAAATGGAACAGTCAAGTAATTTTTATATAATAATTTCACGTCAGTATCAGAATTTTCACGACAGTATGGACAGGCCATTTTTTTAAATACACCTTCAATATAATCACATTTCATAATACAGTACTTCCCAATGGTTGCGTCAACAGACTTTCCACTGAATACGATTTATGTTCTAAAAAAGAACGTTTTATGGATGGACTTTCACTGAGGGTTTTCTTTTCAGTTTCAAGTTTTTGCTTGAATGCTTCACCCCTAAATGTGCATCCTTTCTGTTTCAATTGTTTCCTGGCCTAGGCATCCTGGAACAACTGTATAACGAATCGAACTAAGTAAAATTACATGGAAAAACGAAGGAATATAATAAAATCCTTGAATTCAGTCATTCATGGTACCTCAGACTAAATGTAAACAAACTCTCATGGAGACGTTATGAAACGACATGCGATACAAAGTAGTTGCTTGCCAACTACCCGCCTTTGGTATGAAATGACTCGAGGACAAACGTTTATCAATCCGAGAAACGTAAACATCGCAAGAAACCACGAAAAAATGAGAAAATCCGAAAGTAATAAAGAAATTGCGATCTGTAATGTTTTGACAGAAGCCAAGAACGACCACGTGGCATTTAAATGGAGGGTGGTATTAAACATGTGCGCGCAAATGCGCTAAACCCACCGAAACTGAAAGTACAATGTCTATAGTATACTATGGGTTGCTTATCTAGATTTCGGTTTGACTACCATTTTACCTAAAATATAGGGTTTAGGGTCCCTTAGCGGGAATGATAAGTCTTAATTATATAGCACAGAAATCTGTAGTGTCAACAATTTGCAATTAATTACACAAATGCTAATAAATGAAAATTGTCATAGGTATATACATATACAGTAATATAAGGTGCACATGATAAAATCTTTCAAATTTTAAATGAAAATTAAAAATTTTCAAAGGGAATCGAGGGCCCCCGAGTGGCCTGGGAAATTTAAATTTTCCAAGCTACCCAGGGCCCCCCCGGGGTTTGGGGGCCCTAGGCAATCGCCTAGTCCGCCTATAGCTAGAAACGGCACTGATTATACGCGTAAATATTGTCAGTTGTTCTAGTAATATGTGCTTCACGGCTTATAAAACCTAGTCGCATGCCGTAGGCTTAATTACCCAGGCTAATGTTTTAACATGCAAACATATCAACCAGTATTTTTTATATATACTCGTATTGTTAATAATTCTTCCTAGTCTCGCCCCCGTTATATCAAACTTTTGTATGGAAATAATTGCTTCTTCTGTCATAGTAGCGGACTCGTATTATTGCAATCTTGGATGAGACGCGCCTCAGACTGCCAGTCAGCCATAGCAATCGTTACCGATATCGTGAAGCCACGTGAGCAAGATGGCACGTGAGATTTTCAGTACTGCTGTTACCGCTCTCTTTTCGAAATGTTTTGTTTGGTTTCTTGGCAAAAAGAGTTTGGCGAGATTTCTAACAGTAAAGATTTTCTTTCTTGTAGTTTTAGTTTTTCACTTGTTTTTCTCCAGGTAAATATTATTAAAAGAAATTACATAAAACCCAAAGAAATTACATAAATACTAAAGAAATAACAAAAACTAAAGAAATAATATAAAAACTAAAGAAATTACATAAAAACCAAAGAAATTACATAAATACTAAAGAAATAACATAAAAACTAAAGAAATAATATAAAAACTAAAGAAATGACATATATACTAAAGAAATTACATAAAAACCAAAGAAATTACACAAAAACTAAAGGAATTACATAAAAACTAAAGAAATTACCTAAAAACTAAACAAATTACACAAAAACTAAAGAAATTACATATAAAAACTAAATACCTTCGCTACCTGTCATTAAGTCGCTACGTAACTGCGGGAGGAGGATCGTTGACAGGTGTACTTATAGGCTGATTGAAATCAGATGCTTCTTTATGATATATGATGGAATAAAATCAATATGAAACTTATACGATAACCAAAATTTTTCAAGTTCTGGATCGTGTCAAGATCAGCGAACCCACTCCCAGCTGGGTTTGCTATTCTTTACGACAAGATTATTGGGTTCGTTGTTCCTTACACGGGAATAATCTTGTTCGCTGTTCCGGGCATGGACACTTCGGGACCAGACATTTGATGCCCCTTAAGCTGGACATATCAATCAATATTATATTTCGATCTTCACTAAAACACGTATATTTAATGTGCGAAATTTCTAGAAGTGAAAGGTTTTGTAGAGAAGAGGAGAAAACGCTCTTGTTCAGATCTTTTTGCTTTAATTAAAGTAAATTTGATAGATTCAGGAATCACAAATGTACACCTGCCGTTTAGTATTATTATTGATTGTAGAAAGATCATCTGTAATACATTACTAATAAGAAAATGACAATAATTTTACCAAAAAGAGCCAAGAGATAAGATAGAGGGGAAAATGAAGTCTGAATGAAAGTCAGATTATCGTCAGGTTTGTGGACATATATTGACAGAAAATAAGTCCCTCCTCTCCTCTCCTTTTCGCCACCCGCCCCACCCACGTCCCCCCTCCCACCCCTGTTCTGTAACCCCCTTTTCCTCTTCCTCCTCCTCTCCGATAACCATGTGTGAGTCGTTATGCCATCATAAGCCACTTTTCCCCAACAAGACAACTTCTTTAGCTCAGTTTTCTCCTCCTCTTCTTCCTCCTCCTCCTCCTTCTCCTCCTCTTCACACACTCTTACAGCCACTTGGCCCTGATACCACAGTGCCCTCCACCAACCAAACCACCTTTCCCCGGAAATGAATTACCATGCAAAGACGCATTCCTGGAGCTGGGAAAGAGCCAACCAAAGTAAGACGTGGCATTTACTCCCAGTGAGGAATTGTCACAATGCGGCAATGTCCTCAGCATCCCAAAATGCAACTGGAGGGGTAGAGCTGGAGCCAAGGAAATCCGCCCAAAAAGTCCGTTCATGAATTGTAACTTCGTGCCAAGGATTTCCGGGCGAAACTTCGGCCGGAATTGCAGCTGCGGAAGTGATAAAGGTCCGAATAAAACCCAAATCTCCCTTGAAGGTAACATCTCGAATCTCTTTTGTTTGCGTAGTGTCTTGAATTTTACTGATGTGAAAAGTTTAGAAGCCCTTCGTTACGGTTCGTGTTTGTACATTTTTTTTTTTTTTGTTTAGGCGGAAGGGAGATGATAGTGGGGAGGAGGGGGGGCGGATGTGGGGTGGGCGATGTAAACATATCTTCTGGGAAGCAGGTGAATTCTAGAAGAACTCGAATGCCTTTTTGGCTTCCGTTAGTTTCGTTATGATATGCAACCTAATTTCTTCGCATTCTGGCACCCGCCCCCTTTTTTTTTGTTTTTGTTTTTGGTAAACCAGATTTTTTATATATTTCTTTTTTTTTTTCTTTTGCTCAAAATCTTTAGTTTCATTTCTGTCTAAGTACTTTGCTCAGCACCATCCTTGTTTTGAACGCCTGCAATCTCTGAGGTCGTGGTCTGCTAAACAGTAAATTCATTCAAGTGTTAGTTTTCCTTCTCCCAAACAACAGTCATTATAATTAGAACGTGGGATGGAAATATTCTGCTTGACTATCGTTCATAAGTTATATTTGGAATTAATATGAGCGACTCAGATGAATAATTTAGCGAGTGTCACTTGTTTAAAAGATGGAATTAGTAAGTGCTACTCGTTTGGAGAGTAGATGAAATAACGAGTACTATTCGTTAGGAGGTGAAATGAGTCGGTTCCACTCGTTCAGACGACGGAATTAATAAGTGCCACTAAATGAGAAGATTGCATCAGTTAATGCTCCCCACTTAGAACGTGGAATTCATGAGTCCTACTCTTTTGTAATATGAAATTAGTGAATACGCGGTTAGAGATTGAATTAATATTTGTTGCTTAATTAGAAGATGGAGTTACGAGCACTACTCGTTTCAGAGATGGAATTGGTGAGTTCCACTCGTTTAGAAGATGGAGTGAGTAGATGCTGCTTGTTTTATGGTGATGTAATTATATATGTAGTGTTGTTCGTATTGCAGTGTTAAATCATCTTGTTTAGGGGCCATGATGTCATACTGTCTAGTACCAGAGTTTCTGATTCCCTCAAGCAGGAGACTGTGGAAGGGTCTTCCTGACTGCTTTATATTACTCTGCCTCTTTCGTTTTTAACTTTTCGTTGACTTATATGAACAGTTTTACCGTATGTTCGTATTAATTTTCTCTTTATTTGCTTATATTTATTATCTCATCTTTAGTACTCTGATTTTCTTTCATTTGGTCTTCCGCTTTCTCATGACCCTCGGAGAGTAATTCTCAGTCAGTCAGTCACCTGTCATATTTGATACCTCGCTTATCAAGTAAGTTGCCTCTTTGGTTTGTACAGCATGAATGTGTAATAATAACAAACAAGTAAAAAATACGCCGAAGTTTCTTCAGCGCAATAGAGTTTTCTGTACAGCCGCTACAACGCATAATCAAGGCCACCGAAAATAGACCTATCTTTCGGTGGTCTTGGTATAATGCTGTATGAGCCACGGCCCATGAAACTTTAACCACGGCCCGGTGGTGGCCTGGCTTATATCGTTGCCAGACACACGATTATGCTAAATTTAACCTTAAATAAAATAAAAAACTGCTGAGGCTAGAGGGCTACAATTTGGTATGTTTGATGATTGGAGGGTGGATGATCAACATACCAATTTGCAGACCTCTAGCCTCAGTAGGTTTTAAGATCCGAGGGCGGACAGAAAAAGTGCGGACGGACAGACAAAGCCGGCACAATAGTTGTCTTTTACTGGAAACTAATAAAAAATCATAGTAATAATATTTCATATAATAATAAAACGAAAGGGACCATCACTGAACAGGGGAATGCTATATGAGACGATAAAACTAAAGAGGAAAAGAAAGGAAAAGGAAAATGACATCCCCATTTGTCTTCTCTCTCTCTCTCTCTCTCTCTCTCTCTCTCTCTCTCTCTCTCTCTCAGATGAACATCTTTTGGCTGTCTTACGCACAACGTCATAAAATAAATAATGCTGCGACACGTGATAACTTGATGCCATTCTCTCTCTCTCTCTCTCTCTCTCTCTCTCTCTCTCTCTCTCTCTCTCTCTCTCTCACAGACGTGCAATACTTGTCAGATAAACTCTCTTATCTGTCTTGAGCACAGCCTCATAAATATTACAGGGTGATCCGAAAAGTGATAACCTCCCCATCCCCCATATTCTCTCCTTCTTACTCCCCACCCCACCCCCAACCCATTGCTCCTTCGATAAGGTCATCTTGTCGATCTTTAGCAGAATCTCTTATAAAAGAAAAAATGATAAAGTGCTTTGAAAGTCGATAACGACAATGGCGTTGTTATGGTAGATAGTGATGCTTCCCCTGCTCTAAGGGCGCGGGGGTCGGGGGGGGGGGTGTCGTCGGGTTGGGAGGTGTGACGGGTGGATCACTCCGAGTAGGTCTTTGTAAACTAGAACAATGGTGGGGGAGGGGAAGAAAAAGTCTTCGCTGTCATGAAATTATTTGAAAATGATGGTGCCTCTCTTACAAACCCACACACAATATATATATATATATATATATATATATATATATATATATATATATATATATATATATATATATATATATATATATATATATACATGTGTGTGTGTATAAAGTGAGTGTGTGCACACGCGCACGCGCCTGGAAGTGTGGGCAATTTATAGAGGTATATAAAAAGAAATTGATTCCACTAAGCTCATTCACTTTTGGTGTGTATTTTTCTTTCGTTATTGAATTGATTTCATTCGTATATTTCCCTAATCTTTGATGTGATTTTCTACTTTTTGACAAATACACATTTTATTTTATGGTAGTTAATATCGGTTTTGGCTTCTAATATTTGGATGTCCGCAGATTTTCATTAATAATAATAATAATAATAATAATAATAATAATAATAATAATAATAATAATAATAATAATAATAATATATGAAAGAAGAAGACACTCTTTCAATCATGTTCTGTTGAAAATGATGGCTGCATTGCGGGAATTGATTTTATATTGCGTTTTTTTTCAATTTTTCCTGTAAGTTGCCTTTCTTGCACGTCAATATTGGTCAATAATTGGCCAATGTTCATATTTTGGTGGATTTAAACATGTGCAAGAAAGGCGAATTATAAGAATAATTGAGGAAAACGCAATATAAAATCAATTCGCGCAATGCAGCCATCATTTTCAACAGAACATGATTGAAACGGTGTCTTCTTCTTTCATATATTATTATTATTATTATTATTAATGAAAATCTGTGCACATCCAAATATTAGAGGTTAAAAACGACATCAACTACCATAAGATAAAATGTGTATGTGTCAAAAAGTAGAAAATCAGAGCAAAGATTAGAGAAATATACGGATGAAATTGATTTAACAGCGATAAACAAAAATACAAACCAAAACTGAATGTACTTAATTGAATCAGTTTCTTTTCATATACCTCTATAAATCATAAACACTACCTGGCGCGTGCACGTGTGCACACATTATATATATATATATATATATATATATATATATATATATATATATATATATATATATATATATATATATATGTGTGTGTGTGTGTGTGTTTGTAAGAGAGGCACCATCATTTTCAAATAATTTCGTGAAAGGAAGACTTTTTCCCTCTCCCCCACCATTGTTCTAGTTTACAAAGACCTACTCGAGTAATAATAATAATAATAATAATAATAATAATAATAATAATAATAATAATAATAATAATAATAATAATAAGTACTCCATTTCGGGTAAGAATGTGGAAATGGGCATTACGATTTTATAAACATTAATGAGAAGTATTTCACCAACACCTCCCTGGGTATACGATCGATAGAGGCATATCGGTAATTTTAAGGGAAGAAAAAGAAGAAGAATATGTATTTTTGTCCGTAACTGTGGGAAAACTTTTCTGGTATGGGAAATGATTAGAAAAGTTTTATAATAATAGTTGGATAGATATTAGGTAAAAAGAGATAAACTAAACGTGAGAATTACGTTCGTCATCACCTTTAATGGAAGTGAAGAATTTGATGCAGAAATAACATAACAAACTGGTAACGACAAGAACATTCGAATACAAGAGTTAACAAATTCAGACCAGTTAAAACCAGTTGTATTAGTTTTACTAATTTTAAATGTAAATTCTTTGCTAAGCCCTGAAACTCCGCCTGCCTCCGTTGTCCTTGGCTTACAAGGTTCAATGACTTTCCTTTCTTCTCTTGACAAGCTTTGGAGTTTTCATCTTTCTTCAGTTTTTCCTTACTCTAATAACCTGCCTTCCTTCAAGAGGCTTAAGGTTTTTTGCTTCACTTTTTTTGCTCTTTACTTTCATTAATTATTTATATATTTGCTTAATTTTTTGTGGGGTGGGGGTGGGGTGAGGGGGGTGTATGGTCTGGTCTAGATAAGGGCATCACGTTGGCCCTTCCATTGTCCTTTGCATTAAGAAAATGAAGAAATGAGTTCTTAGTAAAATGAATATTTCTTAGAGCGTAAAACTTTGAGAGGGAAGTGATAACCACCCCCCTTCTCTCTCTCTCTCTCTCTCTCTCTCTCTCTCTCTCTCTCTCTCTCTCTTAGAAATCTCAAGACTTGTTTACTTTATCCAAGAGATGTATTTATATTCTCGTTTTCCGCCTGCTTCGATGTCCGTCGCACTTGAGACGCCAGTTTACATAATTGATCTGCATATCAGCAACCTTGTTTATTGCAATAAACATTGGGAGCCATCGACAGGTCCCTTCTGGTATCAAACCAGAGCAGCAGAACTTTATGAATATAGCAGCCACACATCATGGATTTCCAATTTCCTTATCATTTTTCGTGGACAAGTTTTCCGCGGAAAGCTTTTAATCCGAGTTTGAGAATGAAGTAAAGATAGTGCCCATCCACGCTGGGATTCGAATCTGGGTTAGGAATAAACGCAGTCAACCCGACTGTACTATACCGAAATGATTATAAACACATTTCTGTTATCATAAAGTTGAGTGCTTATCGCTGTTGAACCCACAGAAGCATATCTGAGGTTTCTTATTTTGCTAGTAGTAATTTTTTCCCTACACAGATTGAATATTTGTTATTATACATATAAAAGTATGCCTGTTTAGTCTCGAAATAAGTATTTCCGGTGTGCATTTCATACCGTTCATCGTTTGTAGGTTTTGTGCATTTTAGAAATGTTAAGAACAATTATTATTTATCAGTCCAAATAAGGAAAACTTGCTTTTGCATGAATATTCATATTCACGTATTTCATACATCCTCCGTTTTGTGTAATGTATTTGCAAATTAGTGAAAAGAAGATGTGCATCAAATATACTTACATATTCCATACGTGTTTATAATTTTATTATTATGTCTTTGCTCTCAAGTAATAGAAAATGCAATACACTATACACATTAAATATAAGAAATGTATATTTCCTTGGAGTTCATATATATCCAGTTTTGTCCTACTTTAACGAACGAACAATGAGGAGTCATTTATACGTATATTCATGTTTTACTCACATATCCAATTTTATATATTTTTCTCTTTAAGTATGAAGTACACATGTATGTCATACACATCGCGTTTTTGACGTTTGCGAACGAATGGTAAGTAAAACTTACCGTGTACGTGCATGCATCCATCCCCACTTTTCCATGTTCTAATGACATCGCAAACAACACAAAAATAACAGCACTCCCTTTTCGTCTTCTTCTTTCGACCTTATTAGTCCCACTGTATAGCAGGGTCGGCCGCTCGAGTCATCTTTCTCCATCTGTTTCTGTTCCTTGCATCTTCTTCCCCCAGTCCCACCTCACCCATATTCCTCCTCACATCTATCCAGCTGATCCACTAACGCCCCACAATCCTTCTCCCCATCACTGGCATGTTCTTAACTCCCTTGATTGGTTCCACCTCCTCTCTTCTTCTTATTACATGGCCAAAGTATCTCAAACGAGCTTCCCTCCCTAGCCTTCTCCTTTGCATTACATATACCACACATTCCTCTTATATCTTGACTCTCTCTCCCTTTTATTGTTAATTAAATGTTCAATTAAATAAAAGGAAAATTAGTAAACTCAGTTTTTCATTGCTTTCAGAAACAAGCACTGAAAATGCACATTAAACATTAATTTTCATGCATTTCATACATTTCCGTTTTAATGCATTCAGCAAGCAAGCAAGAATTACAGTAAGATACATAAATAGTTTACTATTACATTCTGAGTTAATGGAAATGCCATATCAGTGCCTTTGGTTTTTCACGCAGATAGTCGGTGAGATAACAGGAAATCCCAGAATTCTTTTGTGAGGATCCCGATTCGACGTTGGTCATCTCCTAATATTTGTTTTGCGAAGATTGGAGATGAATGTCACTTCCATCTCGGAAATGAAATGACACCTTGGAATCAAGTTACCTAGGCTGTATTCGTTATGCAAATGGATTTAGAAGCGGCGGAGGCTGACTAAGAATGTGTGTGGCGTGGATTTTCTCATACGTGTATTCCATTTTGGGCCTTTGCTTTTTTTAGCTAGTTAATGGATTTGTCGGCAGGTCTCACTGTACAGTTAAATAATAGTTATGATAATAATGAAATTAGCAATGAAATAAGAATAAACTGTGAATGATTACGTCTTCTAGGTAGATGAATGTGTATACATAGAACTTTCGAGAGTTTCATTCACTTGTAAAAGTTTCA
>NC_089786.1:23934530-23937030 GCF_040412425.1 Macrobrachium rosenbergii
AGGAAGTTGGAAAAGACTTTGAGAGTAACTTACGCATTGTAAGGGAAAAATAGAAATCCAAAAAACTTAAGTAACAGGGATAAAGTTATAGGGATTAATGAAGATAGATGCGGCCGAGAGTTGACAGCCTTGTGAGTTATAGTTTTTTAAAGGTGGTCATGCGAACCTGTGCGTGTGGATGAGAGAGGAATAGGGTGAGATTGCACTTTATCCCCTTTGGTATTCTTAGTTTTTGCTTATTTCTGGGAACTCCTAAATATATACAGACCTTACTAGTACAGTTGTATTTTAAATAATTATAATTTTAACAAAACTGTTTACTTACTGTATCCAGCTGTATTACATGTATTATCATATTGCCGTAATGTTAAAACAAACGCCATTTGCATTCGGGTACTGTGAACATTCCGAAACTATAAACTGAAATAGTTTTACTGACATCTTCGCCAATTAGTTTACTAGTGATAGTTGACTGAGTACTACCGACATCCTTATTGCCATTGGCTGCTAAATGAAACACAATTCGGAGATACATTTTTATGTAAATTAACAGAACAGGCTTGGAAATTCAAAACCTTTATTCAGAAATGCAGTAAATTTTAATTGAGTGAAGGTGTGATTTTGTCAGCTTCGGACGTTGCCTACGCCTCTTCAAGAACGTGAAATTTAGTGGTATATTTTCCTAAGACCTTTTCCGTTGCGAGGGGTGAATAGAAATTTATTTTATTTTTTACTTACGAATGTCACAATTTAGAAATTGCAAGATTTTAACAAGTTTATGTATTCTCAGGGCACGAATTCGCAGTATGCGATCATCACGTTTGTCGCCCATATAGGCGCGCAATACTGGTAAGGACTGTACTCGAAAAATAGCTACAAAGGACGTGCGCATACACACACATCTCTATATATATATATATATATATATATATATATATATATATATATATATATATATATATATATATATATTATATCTGCGTGTGTGTGTATGTGCATTATAATGTTACTGATCATACACCAGTTCATCTACACCAGTGAGTCACACATCTGTCCTAATGTGGGATGAACATGAGTTGTTAAAGAAGAGTTGCGGATGAAAAGTCAACTGCTGAAAGCAATGCAGTTGGAGGGTAACATGGCGACGAGCCTTTCATACTGTATACAGTTTGCCGCCCAAGTCACAATGTAAGTAGTAAACACTGCGTGTGTACCCAGAGCACGTAAAGGGAAAATGCAGACATCCTTATCGGGATCTTTCTCTCTTAAGCATTCAAAAATCCTAAATAAAGGAGTAAAATTGTACATCCTCGTTATATTTCTCAGCAAAGGAAGCTCACTTTTGCTTGTAAAGCGACAAGTTTATTCAAGTGAAAATTGCATTATGCATCCTTACGGGTATATTTCCGGGCAAAGAAACCTCACCCCATCATTTAAAAATAAGTAAACCTAAGCACATAGTGTTCAAATAAGCATATAGCGAACTCTCCCACTTTATATCCATGCGTGCACTTAGGCACGCTTGCGTGAACGCATGCTTCACAATTTCTTTTGATGAGTTGTCACAATGCCAAAATGGAGAAGGTCTCCCCACCCCCTTCTTTTCAAGCAGTGTAACTGTGTATATGTGTTGTGGATGATAATAATAATAATAATAATAATAATAATAATAATAATAATAATAATAATAATAATAATAATAAACAAACGTAGTAATTAAATGATACACTTCGCTATACAGTGATCATTATTACTCCCTTTAACCGATGCTTATAATAGGTCTAGTTCTCAAAAATGTGCTTTTATCATTTTTTTTTTTTTATTTTAGAGTGATTTTATTCAACTCGTAAGGAAAAGGTAGATGCGTCTCTTGAAGAAAGATAAATTAAAATTAATATGCTAATATTAAGAGTGATTTTAGTCAACTTGTAAGGAAAAGGTGGATGCGTCTCTTGAAGAAAGGTAAATTAAAATTAATATACTAATATGCTAGTGAGTATTAGAGTTTTGTAAATAGAGATAGAATTGCGCATATGCGTTCTTTTTGACCTTCCAGTTCTTCTCATCCTACTTTGTTTTCACTTTTCTTCTTTAAACTGTCCTTCAGTTTTATTTATAACTATAATTAATTAGTGGATGTTTTTTTTCAGTTCAGATTATATATAGTTCATATCATTTAGTATAAGCATACGCGTTCATATGTGTGATATCCAAAGTTAGACGACATAGACTTGTGTCAGTAGTTTAAGGTCACGCCTGTTTCAGGAAAAGTTCATGAATAATCGTTTTGAGAGGAAACAAGGTTTTGGGCATTGGTTGTCGTTGGGCTGAGGTTCTATGAATACTTTTGAATGTGGAATTGTGTATGCATATAAATATATATGTGTAAGCTTAAATATTTGACAACGTTGAGCTTTAAAAACATACATAAATGTATATAATATATTTAAAAAAATATATATATATATATATATATATATATATATATATATATATATAT
>NC_089786.1:23939530-23947030 GCF_040412425.1 Macrobrachium rosenbergii
ATTTCTTCGTGGTCGACTGATTGATATTTACCTCATTCTGACATAAAAGGTCCGGGTTGGAATCTTGCCATGGTCATCAGTTTTTTCTTCATTTGAATCGTAGGCTTTGTAGTTAAAAACATACCCAGAAAGTGTAAAAATAGAGAATTTAAAAGGCCATTGAGGCTATTTTAAATACATATCCTATAGAAAAGTGACTAGTAGATATATATATATATATATATATATATATATATATATATATATATATATATATATATATATATATCTCTTGTAATTTCCACAATGGTCCTGTGGACTTATTTTATATATATATATATATATATATATATATATATATATATATATATATATATATATATATATATATATATATATATATATATATATATATATATATATATATATATATATATATATATATATATATATATATATATATATATATATATATATATATATATATTGTTACGTGTGAGGGTCTTGGTTGATCATGTATTATTCAATTTACGTAATTTTTACGGCCCTGCAAACCAAGATTACACGTAACCTGCCACTTGAAGCCAAAAGTTAACCTCAAAGACAGTCGTTAATTAGCCAAAGGTCGCCAGTTAAGGGTTATTAACCTTAACAAAGAATATTTGAGATGAATTTGATTTTAAACGCAACGGTTCTTCCAAACATTCGGACGCGAGGCATACAAAGCATCGAGATTTAACCTGATTTTGCTTACCCTAAATCCTAGGTATTTTACTGGAATAACGGGGTTGAAGCTAACAACATAATAATTTGGCTTAATCTAGACTTCGTGAACACATATACCGTAAGTGGTGGCTGAAGGGGGAACAAAGGAAATTTGAAATACAGAAAACAAAGGATAAAAGAATGGGCGAAGTTTTGAACAAAAAGCGACTTTACCTTAGGACGAACGTTGTGCGCATCAACGACCGACGTGGAGATCTTGCAATTGTTTCTTCACTTCACTAATAGAATAATAGACAAAGAAAGGGGAAGAGGTCCAACTGGACGTGTTATCTCTCCAGCTTGGTTCTCTCTGAAGTTCCCTGACCAAGCCTGGGTCAAAACAGGCCTATCAGTCATGCCTTAGGCGTCTACGCTTTGTTAAAACATTCGCCACGAGAGACAGGTAAAAAGGAAAAAGGACCTTAGGACCACCTATTTTTAAAGTTGAATATGGAAATTTTCCTATAGGGTGGAAGGCCTAACTTCCTATCCTGTTCTCCAACGGACGTTAAGGTTTGAACTGAAGATGCTCCTATATAGACAACGTCTTTTCCCGGTCTCAGTCAGGCTGATATTTTTACAATCAAAAGTTACGAGGGCGAACAGCAGTAAATATTTGTAAAAGCTCCCCCTTAAGAGGGCCTTCACTCCCTTTTCGGGCGTGAAGGTCTATACTAAGCAAGCTGTTCGCCTCTCGTAGGTTACTCTCCTTCCCCTGAGCAGATTAGTCCTGGTTAGCCTACCTAGCTACAGAACTACCTAACCCTAGATAGGATATGAGCCATATTCACTACTTTACCTAATTCTAATAGTACTGGAAGGTGCTCACGGTTATTATAGGCTACCTCCTACAATCAAGATGTGTTTTAGACCTAGCCTAGTGGTACATTCTATGATATTCCCTAGCCTAACCTATCCTAACCCGACCGTAGCACCAACATAAGAGTTAATATTCTAACTAAATTACAACATGGTTTATTTTTAATACAATTAAAATTTACTAGTTAATTCATGAGGGTTGCCTCATATGATAAATGGGTGCCTCACTGAGGTCTTAGGCCATGCGTGTCACGAGCATCGTGGCTCGTTTCACAATAGTTAAGATTACTGAAATTAGTTATGCTACTTACATGATTACTGCGGCTCGGTGGTAAGTGGAAAGAACAAGGTTACTAAATTGATGTACCGTACTTTAAGGTGGCCTAGGCTATGCACAATGAAAGGAAGAGATCACACTGGCTACCTCCTCTGGGCAAGGGGCCAGGATCACTTTAGATGTTAGGGCACTGTGCCGAGAGGGCACTAGTGCCAGGATGAGCGTATAGCTCGGCAACTACTGGGCTCTCTTCCGCCCCTTCTTCTTCTTCTTCAGTTTCCTCCAAGGCCTATCAGTAGCTGGCCTAGCAGGTGATGAGAGCACCGACTCCAGGGACAGGCCAGAAGGGGCTAGCGGGCGCGAAGTCAGGGCAACTGCAAAAGCTGCGGAGGACTCCCCTACTCCGGCTGCTGCGACAACCGGAGCGAGAGCGATCTCGACTTCTGCGTCCGAGGATGCCAGTTCCTGGTCTTCCAAGGGAGGGGTACCATTTCGATCCTCCAGGGTTCATCCCCAAATGGAGTCAAAGAATCTTGCAAAGAAGAAGTTTCGGGTGCTGGAGGCTCTCCAGTCGCGATGATCAACTGCATGGGGAACCCTAAATCTCCCGGAGGAGGATTCGCCTCATGATTTAGACCCGGCATAGGGGCCTTTTCCATTGGTAGCTCAACGTCCGTGGCGGACGGAGTCTGGCACTGCTCAGTGCTCGCAAGTGGCACTGGCAGCAGTTGAGGGTCAGGCATGCCTGACAAGGGGTCCGGAGGTGCAATACCTCTCTCGGATGACTTGGGTTTGGCTGCGGCAGAGATTCCTGCCCCAGCGGGAGATCGTAGCCTCTCGGTGAGTTTTGTTCGGGGGCGTCCGCTGGGCGTTGCTTGCTTGGGCAGCCCTCCCAATTTGTGGAGTGGTCTGCCCGCTTGCACGTCCTGCAGCGGTACTGCTCCTCCTGAATCTCTCTTCGCGGAGGGGGAGGACCTCTTGGTGGGCCAGCCCTTCGCGATTGGAGAGGGCTAGGCCTGAAATAGGTTGGGTGGCGCCCTTCCGCGGATCACTTTGGTGGGCGGAAGGTGGAGGTTTGTCATTTTTGGGAGTTACAACTGGGGCCTCCGTGGAGGAGGTAACGTGGCTGCGGAGTGGCGTTGGTGACGGGCTTCCGCAGAGAAGATCCCGACCAACAAGAAGACCACTCCGGGCCGAATTCCACCTACCACGCCAAGGCGGTGGGGTATCGTGCCCCAAGGTGTCGTAACCTGGAGTTGGACCGTAGGAACGGTAATGGTGTGGCCCTCTATCCACTTCATTTCCCACCGGGTTTCTTCGTCAACCATGGCACCGGCTGGCACTTGGGCCCTAGTGATCAGGCTAATGTCTGCCGCAGTGTCTACTGTGACCGGAAGGGTCACTGGCAGGCTAGTGCTCTGAAGAGGGGCCACCGAGATGAACTGGGTTTCCAGTCTCTCGGGGTAAAGGATCCGGTGCGGACCAGCAGCAGAAAATGAAGTGCTGATTAGGTTGACAAATTTGGTGGTGGGGACATGATGTGGACAGGCCGGAGATCCAGCATTGTAGTGGCTAGCAGCCCCACAGGATCTGCACGGGCCTTTTGGATGGGCTCGGTGGCCTGCAGTAACTGTTGGAGGAGAGGGCTGAGCGGATGAATCGGGAGCGGAGTTCTGGCTGGTAGGGTTAGGCTGCTTATTAGTGCCGAGTTTGTATCGGCACTCAGCTTCAGCGTGGCCCCTTCTTGCAATAGTTGCACAGGGTCTTGCTAGGCAGTCCATTCTTCGGGCGAGTGGAGTTCGAGAGGTAGGCCGGAGGGATGATTCGCTTCTGAGAGGTGCTATGCGACTGATTGAAAGTTTCCTACGAATCAGCCATGCGACAAGCTTCCATAAGTGTGGAGGGCTGTTTATCGTTAAGATATACTGCAAGGGGCCCTGGCACACATTGGAAAAGGTCTTCTAGCATGGTCCGATTGAAGAGATCCTCAAACGTCGTGCAGGCCAAGGAGTCGAACCAGCGGCGTGCGGACTGGGTTTTGTGACATGCCCATTCCGTCCAAGACCAGTCGACTTCCTTGGCAAGACCTCGGAACCGTTGTCTCCATTTTTCTGGGGTTATCTCGTAGGCCTTTGTAATGACTCTACGAACTTCCGCCATGTTGCCTCTCTGGCTCTTCTCCAGTGAGCGAAGCGCTGCCTTGGCTTTTCCTCCATATGCTTGGCTAGTACTAAGGCTCTCTCCGTCTCCGTGGTGCTGTAGTTATCGAAAAAGAGCCTCGATCTCCTCCAGCCATGCTTCTGGCTCGTCCTCAGTCCACTTGGGGACTAGGGAATTGATGCTCGAAATTGGAGCGTTTGATGCAGCAGGTGTAGGACTGGAGGCTTGATGGCTAGCCATAGCTTCGGCATTCTCCATTTTCGCTCTCTCAAGCTCGAGCTCCTTCTCCTTTAGGGCTAACTCAGTTTCCTTGCAGGCTAACTCATGCTGTCTCCTTCTTTCTTCTCTTCCTCTTCATATTGCCTTTGCTCGGCTTCATACTTCCTCTGCTCGGCTTCATACTTCCTCTGCTCGAGTCTTTCTTCCTTCTCCCGCTTGGCCAAGTCGTCCACTTGCTCCTTAACCCAGGTGGTAAGTTCCAAGCCGGTGAGACCTGCCGCCGTCCCCAGCCCCAGGAAGGTTTTATAATGCTCTGCTGCCATGGTTCTGGTGGGGAAGGGCGTCTAACCGGGTCAGAGTGGGCGTACTTGGGCAGCGAGGAAGTGTCTCTTCAATGACGTGGCACCCTTTCAAAAGGTGGCACTGTAGTTTGGGTGTGCCGTGTACAGGTCACACTGGTGGCACTCAGTATCCCTAGGCACTGGTGCAGGTTAGGTCCCAGAAGAACCTTCTCTTCTGTGTTCCCTTTTGTTTTCTTTAGTGGCAACTATCTCTAAAATGTGTTCCTAGGGACCCTCTACTGGAGTCCAACTAGGCTATATGGGAGGAAAGGCACTCTTTTACCCACCCTGCAGAGTGCAACAATCGAATGAGAGAGAAAGAAGGTAAAAGAGAGAGAGAGAGAGAGAGAGAGAGAGAGAGAGAGAGAGAGAGAGAGAGAGAGAAGTAAGCTATTCAGGGATGACAGTGCTGCAAATTATTGGCACTGTGGAATAAAGTGAATTTGGGTTTCTTTTTTTTTTTTCCTTTAAAGATCCTCGTGAGTGGCTGGTCCCAGTACCGGCCCAGTGCTGGCCCCTTCTTTTTTCAGAGGGTGAAAACTACTGTTTGCTTCGGTCTGGATAGCAGGCCTCACTCGTGACCGACAGTTTATCACTGTATTGTAATTACTCTGAACTTGTCCTCATCTATTGTGGGACAGAGGTGTTTCTTTTATTTGGCTTATTGTATTCGAATTAATTAGCCTAGTGTCGGCCGTTCTTTCTTTGAAGAGGGTCACGTACACTTAGGTTAGGAATGCTTACTTGAATGACGAGAGAGAGAGAGAGAGAGAGAGAGAGAGAGAGAGAGAGAGAGAGAGAGAGAGAGAGAGAGAGATTTTCAATCAGCGAATTTCTTGCTGCTTGAGAACATGTAAACAAAGATTTTATACATGCACAATGGCATGGGTCTTAATAAAATGATATAGATGCGTCGTCTTGGCTTCCTTAGGGATTACTTTATTATCTTAATTTTCCCGGGAGCCGACGTCACAAAAGTTTATTGTAAAAATTTTAAATTTTCTTTATATGATTTTTATAGTAGGTATTCGTAGGAACTTGTTATGGTACTCCTAACTAAGGCCTATCTTTCCCTGCCTAAATTGTCTTTTGGTTTTTTTATCCTAGCTAAGATATTAGGAATGGCTCGGGCAGATTCTGGTCACAATAACAAGGTCTTAAGATGGCGGAAAATCCCGTTAGGCCTAAATTTCAAAACAACCAACATGTAAAAATAAAACCAAAATGGCGTTTCTCTCACAAACAGTTCGAACAATTTCAAAACAATCGAAATGCTAACGCAACCGAGGAATCCAAGATGGCGGGTATTTCCTTTTAGCACCAAATTCAAAATAACGCACGAAACAAATGCAGGTATCCAGATTTTACTTTAAATATACCAATCATGCATAGCGTTTTACGTTACGGATGGAAAACTAAATTACCAAACAACTTTGTGTCTTTTGTTATCGTATTCCTCACCCGGAGATTAAACAAAAGAATGAAAAGAGAGATGCTGGCTTGCCTGCGTAAATTTACGTTGTTGAACGGTACCTTTATTGTAAAATTACTATTTCAGTTCGTTTGCTACTTCACTGACACGGTTTTGAATGATTCCCGCTATATGCAAACAATAACGATCGAAATTGCCGACGATTTCTAAATTACTTTGTGTATATGAAACTGGGCTCCGCAATTCGGCCTTTGAATTCGTTACTTGAACGACTTGACTCACGATCCGAACACGATAATGTCCTTGTCTTAGACGTTATAAATTATGACGCTCTGCTCTCGAAAGTCGCAAATTTTACCCACAGCTAATTCTCACTACACTCGTTATTATAACTATTGTCTTTACTGCTTATTATTATGCCTCGTTCCTTGTTTGGAAGAATGAAATGGAGTTCAATATCTGACTTTTATCTTTTTGGAATTAATGTGATTTAATTTCCTTTTCTCCAGATTCTTTCTCTAAAATGTACTTTAGATTCTACGCAAGGTCGCCAATGTTACGTGTGAGGGTCTTGGTTGATCATGTATTATTCAATTTACGTAATTTTTACGGCCCTGCAAACCAAGATTACACGTAACCTGCCACTTGAAGCCAAAAGTTAACCTCAAAGACAGTCGTTAATTAGCCAAAGGTCGCCAGTTAAGGGTTATTAACCTTAACAAAGAATATTTGAGATGAATTTGATTTTAAACGAACGGTTCTTCCAAACATTCGGACGCGAGGCATACAAAGCATCGAGATTTAACCTGATTTTGCTTACCCTAAATCCTAGGTAGTTTACTGGAATAACGGGGTTGAAGCTAACAACATAATAATTTGACTTAATCTAGACTTCGTGAACACATATACCGTAAGTGGTGGCTGAAGGGGAAACAAAGGAAATTTGAAATACAGAAAACAAAGGATAAAAGAATGGGCGAAGTTTTGAACAAAAGAGCGACTTTACCTTAGGACGAATGTTGTGCGTTCAACGACCGACGTGGAGTTCTTGCAATTGTTTCTTCACTTCACTAATAGAATAATAGACAAAGAAAGGGGGAAGAGGTCCAACTGGACGTGTTATCTCTCCGAAAGCTTGGTTCTCTCTGAAGTTCCCGGACCGGCCTGGGTCAAAACAGGCCTATCAGTCATGCCTTAGGCGTCTTGCTTTGTTAAAACATTCGCCACGAGAGACAGGTAAAAAGGAAAAAGGACCTTAGGACCACCTATTTTTAAAGTTGAATATGGAAATTTTCCTATAGGGTGGAAGGCCTAACTTCCCTATCCCGTTCTCCAACGGACGTTAAGGTTTGAACTGAAGATGCTCCTATAATAGACAACGTCTTTTTTCCCGGTCTCAGTCAGGCTGATATTTTTACAATCAAAAGTTACATGAGGCGAACAGCAGTAATATTTGTAAAAATATATATATATATATATATATATATATATATATATATATATATATA
>NC_089786.1:23949530-24004530 GCF_040412425.1 Macrobrachium rosenbergii
TGGAATGTTGGTAGCCTCACAGGAAAGGGAAGAGAACTGGTTGATGTCATGCAGAGAAGGAAAATTATGATTCTATGTTTACAAGAGACCAAATGGAAGGGGAAAAGTGCAAAAAAGCTTGGAGAAGGATATAAAGTTTACGCACAGGGAAGATAAAAGGGAAAATGGGGTAGGAATTATTCTCCATCCAGATCTGCAGGAGAATGTCACAGAGGTCCAGTGTATCAGTGACAGCCTCATGGGCTTAAGTCTGTGAAAGATAAGAGAGTATGGCATATCATCTAGGCATACACCCCTCAACAAGGGTGTAGTGAAGAGGAGAAGGAGGAATTCAGAGGGAAATTAGAAGAATATATAGAAAGAGTTCAAAGAAGTGAACTATTAGTGTTATCTGGGGACATGAATGCCCATGTAGGTGAGAGTTCTGATGGCGTGAAGGAATACATGGAGCAAGAGGTTTTGGAAGAAGAAACCAGGAAGGTGATAGATTGTTGGAATTAGCAGAAGCTATAAATCTGGTAGTCTTGAATACAACACAGTTTGAGAAAAGACGAAATCATCTGGTAACATACAAAAGTGGACAAAGTGAGACACAAATTGATTATATTTTGGTTAGGAAGGAAGACAAGAAAATCATTATGGATTGAAAGGTTATTCCCGATGAATCTGTTGTAGCTCAACATAAACTGATAGTGGCTGATTTTAGGTTAAAAGCAATATGGAAAAGAAAAGCCCCAGCCAGGAATAGGAGGATCAAAACTTGGAAGCTGAAGGGGAGAAGGCAAGAGAGTTCAGAAGTAAAGTGGAAAGAGCCAAAGAAGAGAGATATGTAAATGGAATGTCAGAGTTGCTTGAAGAGATATGGGATGATATGAAAGGGATTGTGGTTCCAGCAGCAGCAGAGGTGTGTGGGAGGACGAGTGGTAAGCAGGAACAGGAAAGAGAAACATGCTGGTGCAATCAAGAGGTTCAAACAGTTGTGAAGGAAAAGAGTGTAGCCAGAAGAGGAAGAGAAGATAACAACTATAAAAGGAAAGAGAAGCAACATAGAAACTGGCTCAAGCCAGATGCAACTGTACAGAGGAAGAGTGTGAGTTCAGCTTGTGCACTAACTGCTTAATAAATAACGATTCTAAAACGAGTAGTTCATGAAAACAACTTGTCTGGCCCAAAACAGAGAAGTCAGAGTATTCGATATTGGTTTTACATATTTTTGCATGATTTCTGATGTTGGAAAATTCAGGATTGGACAGTCTGCAACCAGTGCAATGGCTAACACCTTTATGTGAATCAGCCCTGACACTCAGCAATCATTAAGTCAATCCCACATATGTCCCCATATTACAGTTGGTACAAGTATATTTATACACGACTGAAAATAGCATTATTGGGCAGAGCCTATCTTTAAATTTAATAAGTGACTCTATTGCAAAGGGGTTTTCGGAATAAGAATGACCTGTAACATGTTAAAATGTTTTGGGCCAGACAAATTGTTTTCATGAACTGCTCATTTTAGAACCGTTATTTATTAAGACAGTTAGTGCCCAAGTTGAACTCACACTCTTCCTCTGTACAGCTGTAACTAATTAGAGCCAGTTTCTTTGTTGCTTCTCTCTCCTTTTTTAGTCATTCAGTCTTCAACTTTTGATCTAACAGGTGCTTTTTCCTGAATTATTTTGCTTTTGGACCTTTCCTAGATAGTGACCCAAAGGGTTTTCGCGGGTCTTTATCTAGGACTAATATTTCTTGGTGGTCATTATCTTTATGATATTTACAGTCTTTTGTTGAAGTTTTTATGGTAATCCCAACAGGGTTGTTCTAAATATGCCGCAAAGGTGGATACATACCGGTTTAAAACCCATGGGGGTCACTATCTAGGAAATATCCTTGCTTTTTAATGTACATGTATATAATATGTTGAGATTTAAAAAAAAAAATTATATTCCATGTATTTTAAAATTGTACATTTTTTCCTCTCTTTTAGCCTTGAGAATGTAACAATGTCGTTATGAAAATGCATCGGCGCAAGAAATGCATCACCTAAAATTAATGACACCTTCACTTCGTCACAAAACTTTACCTGATATATATATATATATATATATATATATATATATATATATATATATATATGTGTGTGTGTGTGTGTGTGTGTGTGTGTGTGTGTATTTATTTATTTATTTATTTATTTATTTATTGCCAGAGAATTTCTGTTCCAGAAAAGTATATATCTGTTGGTACATATATATATATATATTATATATATATATATATTATATATATATATATATATATATATATATATATATCAATGTATGTATGTATGTATGTATGTATGTATGTATGTATATATATATATATATATATATATATATATATATATATATATATATATATATATATATATATATATATATATATATATATATATATATATATATATATATAATATATATATATATATATATATATATGTTTGATATATATATATATATATATATATATATATATATATATATATATATATAAATATATATATATATATATATATATATATATATATGGATATATATATATATATATATATATAATCATATATATACACGTATACGATGTGTGTGTATAGTAATAACTTCAAAGATTTCCCTCACCTGCTTAAGAACTGTGAAGTCAATATAAACATTTAAGACCAATAAGACAGTGAAACATGCACTTGAAAGAAATTATAAATCATTTGTAAATTTTTATGTTTATTTCAATCTGAATAATGAATACTGAATTTGAAACAGTGAAAAACAATCACACAATCAATGAGGCAGGGGGAAAAAAGACAGTTATTCAAAAAATCTTCTGGCAAGAAAAATTATAGTCCAGTTTTATTAAAGAAAGCTGTGTAAGAATATATAAAATCAATCCATTAATTTCAAAAGAAATTGTTAAAATGTACATGTTTAAGAAAGGTAGCTGACATGGGACGAGGGCATAAGGTGAGGCCACTCACACAAATAAACAGAATTGTAACAGAGTACTGATGTGAGACATTAACAAGTTTACTGTTCTTCTTCCCCTCTCTTCCCACCTGTCAGCTGTGAATATTTGTTTTCAGTCATCTGTATGTTTCTTTGTATTGTCCTTCTAGCATGTATATAGCAAATTTCTAGATCTAAATATCAATCCTTTGAAAGACGTCTTAGATATAAAAAATAAACTGGTTAAATTATCACACTTTTATTTTCCCTGCCGTACACACACGCACATACACACATATATATATATAGTACATATATATATATATATATATATATATATATATATATATATATATATATATATATATATATATATATACATACATACTATATATTCTCACATATTTAGAAAATTCATCTCTTCAGCCCGTTAGCTAGGTAACCAAATTTAATGGCGGCTGGAGGAGACTCCACTATGGGGTTGAACCTATGTAGGCCTACCCCCCCCATATCACCTTATTTTGGGGGACCATGCCGACATCTTAGCCCCAGCATCGTTTGATTTTTTTTTTTTTAGAGGGGGGGTGAAGAAAGCCGTTAAGGACAGAAGGGCTAGCCAGGACAGTATTTGGGCTGCCATGCTGACCCTAGTAGCCCGAGCTATAAGACCCATTTCCCTTCGACCTTTTGCTGGCTGAAATTTCTCTTACAGATCGACCGATGTCGTCGTGCCCCGCGCTGGAAATTGAATGGGAGACGCATCTTGCCCTTGCTGGACACACTTACTCTCAAGAAATGACTGCTGTCACATGCAGTTAGTGCGGTCATCCTGTTTTATACGCTGGAAAGGTGTTGAAACTTCTGTGGCTGAAATTCGTCTTTTGCAAGCAAGGTCCATGCACAGATGCAATAAGGTACGTCTGTAGTAGCAATTGACCACCAGTAATCTTTCTCTTCTCGTGAATTTCTCTCCATTTTCAGTATTTCCAACTTTCATTCTCCTGAAACAAAGCCCGTTTCTTCCCCACAGCCTAGCACACACATTTGCCATCATGACTTGTTCCAAGCTGAAATTAAATTAGTTCAGTGACAATAATTAGAGCATTCCCACCATAGTGTTACCATGTGCTAATTAAATCTAATTGATAAATTCCTCCATTGTACATACTGTAAGTAATTTTATGTGAGAGAAAATCATTAGATCTGCATACTAACCTGGAATTCTCTTCCAGAATCCTGTTGTCTGGCTCTTCGAGTGGTCTGTCCCTGCCTTGTGAACAAATAGCCTTAGATGTTTAACTGCCATCTTGCTACATGCAAGTCTTCTGATATTCAGTGGTCCAGGGGCACTGGGCACAGTTCCCCCTTTGCAATCATGTTGCGCTATCCAAACTTGTTCAACCAGTCTCAACAGCAGTGAGTTTCATTTGCGTGTCAAATTATTTCAGGGCTGTAGCCCTTTCTGATTCAGTTATTTGCTACCCATTGTCTCGCTTTTATTGCACATTGTGTGTGCCTTGCTTTCTGCTCAATCAGCCCTTTCATATTAATTTCCTGATTGCTCAGTTTGTAAATAAATTCAATTTATAGTCATTGACTGGTTTTTTAAAAGGCGACCCCCACTTCTCTGTTTGTTTAGATGTGATATCAAGGTAAGTCAGTTTATTCATTACATTTATTGCTTATATTCTGAGTGCTAGGTGTGGCCCCTAAGGCAGTTGACAAAAAAAAATCCAGTTTCATTCTTCGAACCAGCCTCAGAATATGACAATATATATATATATATATATATATATATATATATATATATATATATATATATATATATGTAATCACTGACAAATGATTTTCACATGTAAATGCAATAAAAATCAGCAAGAGTACTATGGGGAGAATGGAACATTAAGATATATATATATATATATATATATATATATATATATATATATATATATATATATATATATATATATATATATATATATACACAGCCTATAAGGTTTTCTACAGGTCGAGGTGGGTTGCCTCTGATCGTAATAGCTTTCCCCTTCTAAGCAGGTGTTAATGGTATGAAGTTGCTAGCCTCACGACACATTTCTTCGTATGTTGCTACCCATCAAAATCCAATAATTACCAGACGCACAAAAACTTCACAAGTCAACAGAGGTACACTGGGATTTAATGAATAATCCTGAAAGCGTTCAACTCTAGTGGTTATTGGGACTATGACATCCATTGACTGCATATTCAGACACACACACACACGCAATATAGATAGATAGATAGAGATAGCTGTGAGAATTCATTTCTGTAACTAAAACGGATAATTGCATCTTTTGTGTTAAAAAATTCTCTTTTTGCCAGAACTGTTGGGGCTTTAAATAATTCGGGTAAAATGAAATTCAATACAGTATCGTTTATTAGGCAATTAATGTCACGTTGATTGGCTGTCCAGTAATAGTCTATAATGAATCACTGCCATGCATTTAAATTCATGAGGTTTTAGTAGGACCAGAATAGAAGTGTTATTTTAGAATTACACCGCACGTACGCTTTCTATTGATACTTAAAATACATTCTGATGTTGTTTTTGGAGTCTGCTCAATCACCTATATTGGAGCCTTTACCTATAATGTTTCCCGTCTATCTATTCCTGTTTATTTTTCTTGCACGTTCTGTATCTACTCATCTTTTTATTAAAATATTATAACGCAGTTATAGACATGTAAATATAAACGTTCGCATGACAATGATTATCGTCCACATCATCCTTCTGGACCCCGGGCAGACCATTAGTAATCAAGACTAACAATTCTTTTCAGCCTCACTATTATAGATTTTTTTTTTTTTTTCAGTTTACAGTTTATTTTCTCTTACCTCCTTCCCTGCTCCGTGTTTCATTGTATCTCAGTAAATCATTTCACTTTCTCAGATCTCTTTCCCTGCAACGTGTTTCCTTGTATGACAGTAAATCATTTTACTTTCTCTGACATCTTTCTTGCACCGTTTCCTTAAATCTCAGTTAGTCATTTCACTTTCTCCAATGTCTTTCCCTGCTCCGTGTTTCCTTGTATCTCAGTAAATCATTTCTCTTTCTCAGATCTCTTTCCCGGTTACATGTTTCCTTGTATCTCAGTAAATCATTTCTCTTTCTCAGATCTCTTTCCCAGGTTACATGTTTCCTTGTATCTCAGTAAATCATTTCACATTCTCTGATCCCATTCCTGGTTACATGTTTCCTGTATCTCAGTTAATCATTTCACTTTCTCTGATCCCATGCCCAACCGGTTACATGTTTCCTTGTATCTCAGTAAATCATTTCACATTCTCTGATCCCATTCCTGGTTACATGTTTCCTTGTATCTCAGTTAATCACTTCACTTTCTCTTATATCTTTCCCAATTACATGTTTTCATGTATCTCAATTAATCATTTAATTTTCTCTGATCTCTTTCCCAGTTACATGTTTCCTTGTATCTCAGTTAAAATCACTTCACTTTCTCTGATCTCTTTCCCGATTACATGTTTCCTTGTATCTCAATTAATAATTTCACTTTCTCTGATCTCTTTCCTGGTTACACGTTTCCTTGTATTTTAATCATTTTACTTTCTCTGATCTCTTTCCTGGTTACATGTTTCTTTGTATCTCAGTTAATCATTTCACTTCCTCAGATCTCTTTCCCTGCAACATGTTTCCTCGTATCTCAATAAATCATTTCATTTTCTCTTATCTATTCCCCTACTCTGATTTTCATTGTATCTCAGTAAATCATTTCTCTTTCTCTGATATCTTTCCTGCACCGTTTCCTTATATCTCTGTAAATAATTTCACTTTCTCTGATCTCTTTCCTTGCACCGTGTTTCCTTGTATCTCAGTAAATCATTTCACTTTCTCTGATACCTTTCCCTGCTCCGTGTTTTCTTGTATATATCTCAGTAAATCTTTTAACTTCTTCCCTGCACTGTTTCCTTATATCTCAGTTAATCATTTCACTTTCTCTAATGTCTTTCCCTGCTCCATGTTTCCTTGTATCTCAGTGAGTCATTCACTTTCTCTGATATCTTTCCTGCACCATTTCCTTGCATCTCAGTAAATTATTTCACTTTGTCTGATCTTTTTCCCTGTGCCGTTTTCACTTGTATCTCAGTAAATCATCTCACTTTCTCTGATATATTTCCTACACCATGTTTCCATTTGTCTCAGAAAGTCATTTCACTTTCCCTGATATCTATCCTATTCCTTGTGTCCTTGTATCTCAGTATATCATTTCTCACTGTTTCTGTACCGTTTCCTTGCATCTCAGTAAATCATTTCACGTTCTCTGATATCTTTCACGGTTGCAGGTTTCCTTGTATCTCAGTAAATCATTTTACTTTCTCTGATCTCTTTCCCAGTCACATGCTTCCTTGTATCTCAGTATATCATTTTATTTTCTCTGATATCTTTCCTGCACCGTTTCCTTGTATCTCTGTAAATCATTTCACTTTCTCTTATATCTTTCCTGCTCCGTGTTTCCTTGTATCTCAGGATATCATTTCATTTTCTCTGATATATTTCCTGCACCGTTTCCTTGTATCTCTGTAAATCATTTCACTTTCACTGATTTCTTTCCCTATGCCAAAGTTTCTCGTATATATCTCAGGAAATCATTTACTTTCTCTGATCTCTTTCCCCGTTACGTGTTCTCTTGTATCTCAGTAAATCCTTTCACTTTCTCTGATCTCTTTCCCTGTTCCGTGTTTCCTTGCTTCTCATGAAATCATTTTATTTTTTCTGACCTCTTTCCATGTTCCGTTTTTCCTTGTACCTCAGTAAATTTAATCATTTCACTTTCTCTGGGCTCTTTCTCTGTTCCAAGTTTCCTCGTACATCAGTAAATCTTGCAGTAGATCGTTTCACTCTCTCGGATTCCCTTGTCGCATTTTTATGTGTCAATCAGTTATATTATGTTTCCTGACCTCATCCCGTAAATTTAGCTTTCAATATAGAACATGATATATCTTGTTTTTTATAATAAAGTTAGATCTTGAAAGTATGTGGAAAATAAGGAAAAAACATAAAATTTTTGTTGTTGTAAACACGCTTTTATTAGAATGCACTAAAAAGTAAAAAAGAAAAAAAAATTTGAGACACACCAGGATTTTCTTACAATTAATCATGTCCACAAAAGTTAAAGCGTGGGTGCCAAACATGGAAGGAAACTACAAGAAAAAAAATATTCTTCCATGAGTGGCACCCATGCTTTTACTTTTGTAGACATTATTAATAGTAGGAAAATCCTGGTGTGTCGCAAAAAATTATTTTTTACTTTTTAGTGCATTTTAATAAAAGTGTTTAAATTTTTTTATTTTTTTTTATTTTATACTTTTTAGTCTTGACAGATTGTACCGATTTATGATTGTAGCTAACAAAATTTAACGTAATATTCTACAAATATCCTGTCGAGCCAAAGAAAGTTGGAAAAATCCGTAGAGTTATTAACTTATTCTACTAAGTCAAAGAAGGTATGAAAAATCCGAAGAGTTATTCACCTCATACAAATCCTTAGATACTGGGAGAGGTCACTGTAGGGTTACTAGAGGTAACCGCTGACCTACTGATCATGTAAGTTGTATTGTCACCAGGATTGAGTAATCATAGAAAATTTGAAGTCCATGAGGCGAAGGAAAGAGGTCGAAAATTGAGTTGCAAGATTTGACCCAGACAAACTAACAAACAGACAAAAATGCAAGCTAAATAAAAGCGTATACAAAGGAAAAGGCAGTCACCAGAAAGGGCTGATCCTAGCCGCCTCATCTTTGTTTTGGCAAACTGGAACTTTTCCTCATTTCCATCAGATATGGTAAGTTATATTTTCCAACCGCATGGGTCCTTGCACTGAGGTGAGTTTTTGCAAACTTGAATGGACAACCATTTGAAAAATATACATTTCAGAAATATGAGGAAGGATAGAAAAATCCTTTTACTGCATATACCAAAAAGTAAAAATTTGTCTACTAGCACCATGTAATTCGTATTAATATATGCGTGGGAACGACCATTTGAAAGGAATATATTTAAAAATGGAAAAGTAGGTAGAATTTTTAAAAGTTAGATTCCAGAATGAATAACGTATAAAAAGCTCATCGCTTGCCGACGCTGTCAGTTTTGTATGACCATCCAGAGTTTGCATTAATAAGATAGAGAAAATACACAGTTCAAAAAACTGTCATCGCAGAATTCACTAAAAGGGTTGGAAAACGAATTACTGGGTGTCTATCCATTTCAGACAGTTGCTCTCGAAAAATGCACAACAGTTCTACAGTATGTTGCAATGTGAAAGGAAATTTTATGCACAAACTTACCTGAGCCGTGGCTTACCATGAATGACAGTTTCCTACTTTTCATTTAATTTGCCTCTCTCTCTCTCTCTCTCTCTCTCTCTCTCTCTCTCTCTCTCTCTCTCTCTCTCTCTCTCTCTCTCTCTCTCTATATATATATATATATATATATATATATATATATATATATATATATATATATATATATATATATATATCCCAAGCATTAAGATACAAATGTCGTTTAAAGGAATAAAGGAATACGTAAGTGTGATAGGCGATCCGTCACCAGGGAACTCGAACCTACGAATTGTTTAGGCTACCACTGGGCTATCTTGATAGCCTAGTGGTAGCGTAACTGAAAAAGTCGCCGTTTATTCCGAGGTTGTCCCCGTAGGGGGGTAGTGACATCATTGCACCTCACATGGTGCACTGTAGGGATTACTCAAAGGTTTATGCAGCGTCCCTTCGGCCCCCAGCTGCAACCTCTTTCTTTCCTTTTACTGTAACTCCGTTCACATCCTCTTTCTTACATATGACTTTCCACCTCTTTAAGAATCGTTTCATAGTGCAACTGCGAGATTTTCCTCCTGTTATACCTCTCAAAACTTCTTACTGTCAATTTCCTTTTCAGCGCTGAATGACCACATAGGACCCAGCTCTTGGCCTTTGGCTTAAATTCTATATTCTATTCTATTATATTCCGAGGTTGTGTGAATTTGATACTAAACAACATTTGTAACTTAATGTTTGTGAGTACAGAAAAAAATATTACGGCGTATGTGACAAAAATTTCTGTATTTATATATATATACATGCATATACAGTATATATATATATATATATATATATATATATATATATATATATATATATATATATATATATATATATATATATATGTATATATATATGTGTGTGTGTGTGTGTGTATGACGTAACGAATAACAAAAGGGATTAAGACTTCAAATTGAAAAGATTATTCGTGGGTCTATGTGATTTGTCCACTTTATTTTATGTGCTCTCTCTCTCTCTCTCTCTCTCTCTCTCTCTCTCTCTCTCTCTCTCTCTCTCTCTCTCTCTCTCTCTCATTTCCATAATTGAATTATATCGTCCAATTTACACCACGGTGTTAAGCAGAGCAATAAAAAACTTTGAGTTTTCTGAATTTGCTCAAAAATTATTCATATATATATATATATATATATATATATATATATATATATATATATATATATATATATGTGTGTGTGTGTGTGTGTGTGTGTGTGTGTGTGTATATATGTGTGTGTATGTATATATACAAATTATATATATATATATATATATATATATATATATATATATATATATATATATATATATGTATATATATTATATACATATATATATTTATATATATACTGTATATATATATATATATATATATATATATATATATATATATATAATGTATGCATATATGTCTATATATACATACGTATGTATGTATGAATATCTATATATACATATGTATGTATGCATGTATATAATATATGTATATATATAATTATAAACATGTATACATACATACATACATACATACATACATACATACATACATATATATATATATATATATATATATATATATATATATATATATATATTCCTTGACATAAACTTGTGTTTTAGCTACAGTTATCTTAACAAGCGCAAGCACCTTACCCTTTATAGAACTTTAACGTGTTGGCATCATAGACGAAATGAAAGCTTGCACTGGCCGTAACATTCTTTGTTGAAAAAAAACCCTCAGTGATGGGAAAAAGCCCAGATTTTACAATATTTTTCAACTATTAATGTAATTATCTTTTAGGGCACACACACTCACATACATAAATACACAACGAAAATATGCACACACACACACACATTTCATATACACACACACATATATACTTTATATGTGTGTGTATATGTATATATATATATATATATATATATATATATATATATATATATATATATATATATATATATATATATATATAAATATATATATATAAATGTGTATATATATACATTATATATAAATTATATACTGTATTTATACATATATATATATATATATGTAATATATAAATATATATATATATATATATATATATATATATATATATATATATATATATATATATATATATATATAGAGAGAGAGAGAGAGAGAGAGAGAGAGAGAGAGAGAGAGAGAGAGAGAGAGATAATGAGCTTATAATGAGTTCTCCCTTTATTCGTGCGTTAACAAATTCTAGATTTTATTCCGTTAACTTTTACCAGATTCATGAGTTTTTGTCCTTATCGAAGTAAGTTGATATGTACGTATTTTGTGTGGTACCTTCAGTTTTCCTCTAACTCACGTATTAAGAAATTGGTTTTTTTCGTAATATTTTTATCTTCTTGGTTCAACATAAAGATTTGATACGTATTGTTTTTAACCATTTAGTGCCCTTACTAATATTTTAATATATTATTTTTCTCCGTAATCATATTTATTGGTTTAAAGAATTTGTAACAGTTTTTCATATTTTTTCTACATAATTTCATATACCACCTAGCAATATATCAATTTCATATACTTTTACCCTTTCGTACTGCATTCCAGCACAACTAGAAGTGTGTAAATTACAGATACTCTTAATATTTTATACTGCATTCCATTCCAGCATCAGCTAGAAATGTATCAATTTCATAAACTCTTGCCCTTTCACACTGCATTCCAGCACCACCTAGAAATATATCAGTTTCATATACTCTTAACATTTCATACTGCATTCCAGCACCAGCTAGAAATATATCAGTTTCATATACTCTTGCCCTTTCATACTGCATTCCAGCACCACCTAGAAATATATCAGTTTCATATACTCTTAACATTTCATACTGCATTCCAGCAACACCTAAAAATATATCAGTTTCATATACTCTTGCCCTTTCATACTGCATTCCAGCACCACCTAGAAATGTATCAATTTCATATACTCTTGCCCTTTCATACTGCATTCCAGCACCACCTAGAAATATATCAGTTTCATATACTCTTAACATTTCATACTGCATTCCAGCACCAGCTAGAAATATATCAGTTTCATATACTCTGCCCTTTCATACTGCATTCCAGCACCACCTAGAAATGTATCAATTTCATATACTCTAACATTTCATACTGCATTCCAGCACCAGCTAGAAATATATCAGTTTCATATACTTGCCCTTTCATACTGCATTCCAGCACCACCTAGAAATATATCAGTTTCATATACTCTTGCCCTTTCATACTGCATTCCAGCACCACCTAGAAATATATCAGTTTCATATACTCTTAACATTTCATACTGCATTCCAGCAACACCTAAAAATATATCAGTTTCATATACTCTTGCCCTTTCATACTGCATTCCAGCAACACCTAGAAATGTATCAATTTCATATAATCTTAACATTTCATACTGCATTCCAGCACCAGCTAGAAATATATCAGTTTCATATACTCTTGCCCTTTCATACTGCATTCCAGCACCACCTAGAAATATATCAGTTTCATATACTCTTGCCCTTTCATACTGCATTCCAGCACCAGCTAGAAATATATCAGTTTCATATACTCTTGCCCTTTCATACTGCATTCCAGCACCACCTAGAAATATATCAGTTTCATATACTCTTGCCCTTTCATACTGCATTCCAGCACCACCTAGAAATATATCAGTTTCATATACTCTTAACATTTCATACTGCATTCCAGCAACACCTAAAAATATATCAGTTTCATATACTCTTGCCCTTTCATACTGCATTCCAGCAACACCTAGAAATGTATCAATTTCATATAATCTTAACATTTCATACTGCATTCCAGCACCAGCTAGAAATATATCAGTTTCATATACTCTTGCCCCTTCATACTGCATTCCAGCAACACCTAAAAATATATCAGTTTCATATACTCTTGCCCTTTCATAGTGCATTCCAGCAACACCTAAAAATATATCAGTTTCATATACTCTTGCCCTTTCATACTGTATTCCAGCACCACCTAGAAATGTATCAATTTCATATACTCTTACCCTTTCATACTGCATTCCAGCACCACCTAGAAATGTATCAATTTCATATACTCTTACCCTTTCATGCTGCATTCCAGCACCACCTAGAAATGTATCAATTTCATATACTCTCCCTTTCATACTGTATTCCAGCACAACCTAGAAATATATTAATTTCATATACTCTTACCCTTTCATGCTGCATTCCAGCACCACCTAGAAATATATCAATTTCATATACTCTTGCCCTTTCATACTGCATTCCAGCACCACCTAGAAATATATCAATTTCATATACTCTTACCCTTTCATACTGCATTCCAGCACCACCTAGAAATATCAATTTCATATACTCTTACCCTTTCATACTATATTCCAGCACCACCTAGAAATATATCAATTTCATATACTCTTACCCTTTCATACTGTATTCAGCACTACCTAGAAATATATCAATTTCATATACTCTTACCCTTTCATACTGCATTCCAGCACCACCTATAAATATATCAATTTCATATACTCTTATCCATTCATACTGTATTCCAGCACCAACTACAAATATATCAATTTCATATACTCTTACCCTTTCATACTGTATTCCAGCACCACCTAGAAATATATCAATTTCATATACTCTTACCCTTTCATACTGTATTCCAGCACCACCTACAAATATATCAATTTCATATACTCTTACCCTTTCATACTGTATCCTAGCACCAACTACAAATATATCAATTTCATATACTCTTACCCTTTCATACTGCATTCCAGCACCACCTAGAAATATATCAATTTCATATACTCTTACCCTTTCATACTGTATTCCAGGACCACCTAGAAATATATTAATTTCATATAGTCTTTCCCTTTCATACTGCATTCCAGCACCGACTAGAAATATATCAATTTCATATACTCTTACCCTTTCATACTGTATTCCAGCACCACTGACAAATATATCAATTTCATATACTCTTACCCTTTCATACTGTATTCCAGCACCACCTAGAAATATATCAATTTAATATACTCTTACCCTTTCATACTGCATTCCAGCACCACCTACAAATATATCAATTTCATATATTCTTACCCTTTCATACTGTATTCCAACACCACCTAGAAATATATTAATTTCATATAGTCTTACCCTTTCATACTGTATTCCAGCACCACCTAGAAATATATCAATTTCATATACTCTTGCCCTTTCATACTGTATTCCAGCACCACCTAGAAATATATCAATTTCACATACTCTTACCCTTTCATACTGCATTCCAGCACCACCTACAAATATATCAATTTCACATGGTCTTACCCTTTCATACTGTATTCTAGCACCACCTAGAAATATATTAATTTCATATAGTCTTACCCTTTCATACTGTATTCCAGCACCACCTACAAATATATCAATTTCATATACTTTTACCATTTCATACTGTATTCCAGCACCACCTACAAATATATCAATTTCATATACTCTTACCCTTTCATACTGTATTCCATCACCACCTAGAAATATATCAATTTCATATAGTCTTACCCTTTCATACTGCATTCCAGCACCACCTAGAAATATATCAATTTCATATACTCTTACCCTTTCATACTGTATTCTAGCACCACCTAGAAATATATCAATTTCATATACTCTTACCCTTTCATACTGTATTCCAGCACCACCTAGAAATATATCAGTTTCACGTACCCTTTCATACTGTATTCCAGCACCACCTAGAAATATATTAATTTCATATAGTCTTACCCTTTCATACTGTATTCCAGCACCAACTACAAATATATCAATTTCATATACTCTTACCCTTTCATACTGTATTCCAGCACCACCTAGAAATATATTAATTTCATATAGTGTTACCCTTTCATACTGCATTCCAGCACCAACTAGAAATATATCAATTTCATATACTCTTGCCCTTTCATACTGCATTCCAGCACCACCTAGAAATATATTAATTTCATATAGTCTTACCCTTTCATACTGTATTCCAGCACCACCTAGAAATATATTAATTTCATATAGTCTTGCCCTTTCATACTGCATTCCAGCACCACCTAGAAATATATCAATTTCATATACTCTTACCCTTTCATACTGTATTCCAGCACCACCTAGAAATATATTAATTTCATATACTCTTACCCTTTCATACTGTATTCCAGCACCACCTAGAAATATATTAATTTCATATACTCTTACCCTCTGATACTGTATTCCAGCACCACCTAGAAATATATTAATTTCATATAGTCTTACCCTTTCATACTGCATTCCAGCACCAACTACAAATATATCAATTTCATATACTCTTGCCCTTTCATACTGCATTCCAGCACCACCTACAAATATATCAATTTCATATAATCTTGCCCTTTCATACTGCATTCCAACACCACCTCGAAATATATGAGTTTCATATACTCTTACCCTTTCATACTGCATTCCAGCACCACCTAGAAATATATCAATTTCATATACTCTTACCCTTTCATACTGTATTCCAGCACCACCTACAAATATATCAATTTCATATACTCTTGCCCTTTCATACTGTATTCCAGCACCACCTAGAAATATATCAATTTCATATACTCTTACCCTTTCATACTGTATTCCAGCACCACCTAGAAATATATGAATTTCATATACTCTTACCCTTTCATACTGTATTCCAGCACCAACTAGAAATATATCAATTTCATATAGTCTTACCCTTTCATACTGTATTCCAGCACCACCTAGAAATATATGAATTTCATATACTCTTACCCTTTCATACTGTATTCCAGCACCACCTATAAATATATCAATTTCATATACTCTTACCCTTTCATACTGTATTCCAGCACCACCTAGAAATATATCAATTTCATATACTTTTACCCTTTCATACTGTATTCCAGCACCACCTAGAAATATATTAATTTCATATAGTCTTACCCTTTCATACTGTATTCCAGCACCACCTAGAAATATATAAATTTCATATACTCTTACCCTTTCATACTGTATTCCAGCACCACCTAGAAATATATTAATTTCATATACTCTTGCCCTTTCATATTGCATCTCGGCACCACCTAGAAATATATTAACTTCGTATATTCTTACCCTTTCATACTGCATTCCAGCACTACCTGGAAACATATCAATTTCATATACGCTTGCCCTTTTATACTGCATTCCAGCGCCAACTAGAAATATATCAATTTCATATTCTCTAACCATTTCACACTGCATTCCAGCACCACATAGAAATTGTATTAATTTCATGTACTCTTAATATTTCATACTGCACTCCAGGACCAACTGGAAATGTATCCTTAATTTCATCTTTTACTAGAGACTCTTTCTGATTTTTGCACGTCGTCGTAATATTCTTTCAAATATTCTCAAAGTTTCTTCACCCGCTTTTCTTCATAATTTTAACTTAGGTCCACGATACTATATTTCCTACCAGGTGTAAAATGTTTGTTTTACGATTTTGGAATTTTTGTCTGCATCTTTGGTCCTTGATCCTTGAAACTTTCCACTTTTTAAGAGGCGGCTTATTGCTCCCATGTTGTTCCCTCTGGGCCTGGGCAGGCTGAAGGTAATAGAACATTTTTACCGTCGGCCTCTATGTGAAAACGTTCGAACCAATGCTGGCATTATATACCTTTACGATCCTAATACTTTCTGTAAATGTTTTTTCTTTAAGTTTTTTTTTTATTAAACTGGATTGTATTTGATTTTTCATTTGCGAAATTCTTATTGCTCTAATCTTATCAGTATGTTCTTTTTTCTTTAAGTTTTTTATATTAAACTAAATTGTATTTGACTTTACATTTGCGAAATTCTTATTGCTCTAACCTTATCAGTATTTTGTAAGATTTTATTCGATTTCATAATTCAAGAAATCTTTTTCAGTCAGCGTCGCGCTTAAGAGAAGTAAAATCTTTTTTTTATTTCCTCCGATCTGACCATTTTCTCCATTTCTTTTTCCTTTCTTCGCCCAATTTGGCTTTGATTGGATTTTATTTTATTTTACATTTCGGGAATTCTTTCTCAGTTGCAATTACTCTCAAGAGAAATGATTGCTTTATGATTTCCCAAGCGTTTTTCTTCAGTTTTTTTTTTTTTTTTTTTTTTTTTTATTTTAGAAATTTTGATGTATGACGACAAAGACCCTAATTTATTGCCACATTTTTGGCAATTCAGTTTCATCTCTCGTTTACCTTGTCATTTCATTTTGACCTGGCCTTGATGTTATTCGTTTCTGAACACATCTTTTCTTCGTTTATTGTTTTATTCTTCTTCCTCCAAAATTACCCTGATTCTTTCCTCTCTTCATGTCGTCACTCAAATATTGTTGTTTGAAGTGGTTTACCTCGTTACCCTGACTTCGCAATTTCGTTCTTTTTCTACGTTTGTTCCACAGTTGAAGCTCTCGAATATATCTAATGTTTGTGAAAATCAGAATCACACATTATTTCTTTTTACTGTTTTTCAGTAGAATAAAAGGTTATAAACTGATTGGTAAAAATTAGGTACATAGATATCCCAAGGCCATCTCTGTAAAGTAAATGATAATTACCTGAGGATATCAGTGAACATGAAGGCTAGGGCACACTTAATTTAGGTAATGAACGCACATAGGTTATATGTAAATGAAAGACAGTAATCTACCAGGGACGTGGAATATGAGTTATCTCAGTGAAATGGACGTCACGGGTGTTTTTAGGAGTCAGGGAACGTGCTTTGCTCCAACAGGAAGAAAGGACATCTTTATTTGAGGGAATCAGTAGATATAGGCACTGACAGCATGATTAACTGGACCCAATTAGGTCAGGAAATTCAAGGAAATAGTGAAATAAGCGCTCCTACTTGGGCACTGACTGGCCTTTTGAGGCTCAGAGGCAGGCTCTGCCTGCCCAGGTAAGAAGTAGATTTGCCGTCAGAGAGCATGTAAGACATGCCAGCAACATACCCTTTCTTTTTAAACCTCCATTCATATTCTCTTTCTTCCATCTTCCTTTCCACCCTCCCCTAACAATTGATTCATAGTGCAACTGCGAAGATTTCCATCTGTAACACTTTTCAAGCCTTTTTGCTGTCAATTTCCGTTTCAGCGTCGAATGACCTCATAGTTCCCAGCGCTTGGCCTTTGGCCTAAGTTCTCTATTCTACTGTACTCCGTTCCTTTCGTTTTAAACCCCTTGTAACACTCAATTAAATTTTCTCTTCGTGTGACAAGTCCTTTGCTTTCTTTAAATGATCAAATAACAGTTCTTTATCTTAGATTATTCCATCCTCACCTCACATCACCCCCATTCCCCTGAAATAAAAATGTACATTTTCTGTTGAATTCAGAATTAAGAGTTCAGAAAAAGCACTTTCGCTCTGATTCCAATAGTAGATTATTTTTTTACCGTGTCAATTGAACGAGACCCTAATGACGATAATGACATTGATAAAAATGGTGAGAATCATCTTAATGGAGTTCCCTCAAATAGAGAGTAATTCGTCCGATACCGTTTATCAGGATAATGACCTTGACGTCGAAGAGAGGCTCTATGGCCTAGATCCAGTTGCTAGTCAGAATGAGAATGTATGAGATGACGATAAAGAAAATGATATCGACATTGAATCTGAGTGGGAAGAGTATGGTGAGAATAGTACTCTTCATCTTACGCAACATTCCGAAACTGAAAAAACAAACGTTTTTAGTTTGTAATAGGAAATTTTTGAAATGGCCATTTTTCTGTCCGCCTTCAGATCTTAAAAACTACTGAGGCTAGAGGGCTGCAAATTGGTATGTTGATCATCCACCATCCAATCATCAAACATATTAAATTGCAACCCTCTAACCCCAGAAGTTTTTATTTTATTTAAGGTTGAATGTTTCATGGGTCGCGGCTGAGTGTTTCATACAGTATTATGAGCTGTACAGAAAATTCTATTGCGCCATTGGTCTTTTCTGTTTATTTTTCTCGCTGGAATTATTTCAGTAAATTGCCGAGGGGACAAACAGGTAAGCCTGTGCCAAAATCAACTTGAATCAAGCAGTCCTCTGCGGCAGTAATTCGATTTGGCATGGCTGGGTTGCCACAATGTCGGAATAAATGGAGTTGTTCTCAGCGTTGCGCTATTGCGTAATTGTATGATTGCAAGACTTGTGGATTCGACCTAATTTGCAAGTTGTGCGTTTACAGGAAAACTATTTTTTTTTTTTTTTTGCAGATATTCTAGGTTCTGCTTGTCTCTCCTCAAACTACAGAAAAAAAAAAAGTGAAATGGGAAATCGGCGCCCGGAAGTTTAGAAAAAGAGTTTTGGACTGTGGTTCAGTGCGTTTCTTGAAAGTTTGTCATCCGGGAGAAAATTGATCCACTGATGAATTTACTATTGCATCTGAAGGATGATCAAGAATCAAAGTATTTAATCCTATGAAACCAACAAAAAGGGAATACGAGCTTACGACATTGCATGTTCAAAGACCGGGTAAGTATTAGTCCTTGTCCGATTTGACGGCAAAACGACAACAAACATTCTTGGCAATGGGTAACACAAATTCAGTGTTTGTACCGTAGCGAAGGCGTGAGTAAGAGGGTGCGTCTACGAAATTACTAATTTATTCAAACAACGAACGGGGATGTAGTGCCTGACACGAGGCAAACAAAACAGAGGTCAGAGTACAATCAACTGTGTTTGTTGGACGATGGAAAGATTCACACGAATCAGTATACAAGACAAGAATGAAGTTATGATGCATATAGCTGGAATACTGACATTGTAATGCTTTCGCTAAGAATGATACATTTAACATAACAATAATATGAACGAGAATATTTGTGCAAAGGATGCGTGACATCTGCTGTGTTCCTTGTATGCGTGTGCTTGGCGCGCAGAGATGCCCCTTGTAAAGATATTAGCCGCCAGGTACAATGGACGGTGTGTGGGTCTGTGCGGGACCCTACAATATAATTTTGGAGTCAGTGAACAAAGTGATGGAATGTGTTCATACCAGTAGCTATCACATATTTACGGATAGGCTGTATACCAGTGGCACTGGGTAAGGGATTGTTTCTCAGAAAAGTATATGTATCAGAGCAATACAAACAAATCACAAGCAAAAGAGGCAAATTAAAACTCAGACCAAGTTCACAGGCTTCATTTTGCAGGGGAAATAGATATCATAATCTTAACTGGAGAGATATCATGACATCTGGCGATTGTTATTGCTCAGAAGCAAAGAAAATTATCCAGATGAAGAATGGAATAATGTTAAAGAAATAACGAAACTAAATGGTTGTCAAGTACGGCACACAACAAATATGGATTGTATTGATCGACTTGATCAATATAGTTCGTCCTACGCGTTTTGCGGAACTTTTAAACAGTGGAGGAAATTGTATTTCTTTATTTTAGAGTTAGCTATTGCCAAAGGTTATGTTGTATTCAACATGCACGTGAAAGATGCCAAAGGAAAACCACTTGCACATTGCAGTTACAAAGGAGTGCTTTGCGATAAGCTTGTTAGGGTTACAACAGTATGTAATGAGCAGAAAGGGTTGTGGGTCGGAAAACAGCACGTTATAATGATACTTGCCTCAGTGGTTCCGGATTTCACCCAAAGAACTGTTTCAAAATTTATCGCATTTGTAGGTTATAAGAAGAACTGTGTACAACTGGTGATTTCGAAATCATATTTAATCAGACAAAAGTATTTGCAATTGTAATTATGATGATGTACTCTAACACTAATATTGAAAAGTTGATGTTCGTAGCTTCTATCTTCTCTAAAGAGAATGTTTTTTTTTTTTTTTCCATCCACAAGGTAATAACATGCATACTTTGGATTCGCTGAATATACGCTTTTTCACTAGTCGACAATTCACCCAACAGTTTTAATTTTGCTGTCAGACAATTTGTTAGCTATTACGAATGTGAATGATTTATGTTTTTGCGCTTGTTAGGTGTTTTTTCAGTATGTTAAGAAAACACTGTCAAAAAAAAATACTCAGAAAACTTGTGTTTACATTTTTTTAACTTTTTAATATACATAAGCTAAAGACAAGTCACAGACTTTAGAAACACAGATTGCCGTATGCACCTTCACTTCCCTATTATAATTCTCATTATTTTGAGAAATGATACAACTCTCACAGTTTTTCGTAAGCTAATAAACTGTTTTATAGATGCAATCAGGGAATGAAGCTTAGTATTACGATACCAGTTAAAGTTTTTGCACCTAGTCACGTCTTACTGGCCTGGGCTAGGGATTCAATGGATCTGGCAGCGCGCATTCATTTCCTTCGGAGAATTCGGCAAGCTGACACACCCCAAAGGGTTCATTATTTCAGTCTTCTAAGATATTTTAGTCTACCCTATTTCAGTCTTGCTCATAAGCCTGAAGTTCATGCGGCCCCACCAGCCATAATATCAAAAGCAGCATGTTTTTGTTTACCCTCCGAGGAAACATTTTACTTTTCATTGCTTTATTAAAATTATCAAGAACTTTGTAAAGACTTTTTACACAAACATACGCACACATACATATATGTGTATATATATATATATATATATATATATATATATATATATATATATATATATATATATATATATATATATATATTAATAATTGTAGTAGCTATGTATGAATAATGCCCATTTATTGTATAAGATGGTAAATAAGAAAAAATTAAAGGGAATAATCATTTGTTGTAATTGTTAAACAAATATCATAAGCATGGGCAGCAGTCAGTAAGATAATATATATATATATATATATATATATATATATATATATATATATATATATATATATATATATATATATATATATATATATATATATATATATATATATATATATATATATATATATATATATATGCTTTTGAGGCAAAAGTTTTTCTCGTATGCAAATTTCGTTGAATTCTATGGCTTTTTGATTATTAATCAACCTCTTATTAATTTGACAATATTTTCTGAATCTTCTACGTTCGTCCAAAATTCAGTTGATGGAAAAAAACGAAGATTAACTCCATGTTCCATTTACTGTAAATACACCACCACAGCTGTTCCGTCACTCGTCATGACTTCTTCAAAGTGTATAATCTGGACTTGTTGTTTCAGATTTAGCTGGCTTTGTGCCAGCACGGGCTCTTGCTCCTAGAGCAGCCCGTAAATTCTGGCCATAGCGTCTTGTTGTTTTGTTACTGTGCGAACGGATATGTAGCGTCCAAAACAATAATAATACAATAATCCATTATAACATCAATATAAGTACAAAATAAACAATTTTAATGTATTTACAGTTGTTATTAAGGTTACAATGCAATAAAATTTATAATAAAAACATAATTTACTTTGTGAAGAATAAAGAAAACAAAATCATGTGTTCTGGTGGCAACAAACAAAAGAGAAATGGAAATGCAGGTATGCGGATTACGGGGATGGGAGCGGTGGGGGCGGGCGGGGAAAAGCGTGTGATTTAAAAGGTGTCGCTGCCGTTGTTACGGTTGTTTCTTATATTAGCGTTGTATGTTGTCGGGCGTCTGCTAGATGGGAGTGATCTTTCCGCTTCTGATTGTCTGTTCAATGTAGGTTTGTGTAATAAAATGCAAACAGATTCAGCTATGATTAATATATGGCGACTATGTTCTGTGTAGATGATATGTGTATTCTCCACTAGCTCTTGCGTCGTAGGTTTGCGGTTGTGATGGTCTGTGTAGTGTTGGTGGATGGATCCATTGTTTCGATGGGCCTGTAGGCGTCTTTTTAGTGTGGTAGAAGTTAGAACAACGTTCGTTTTTTCGGAGGACTGGCACGTCCTCTGTAACAAAACAACAAGACGCTATGTCCAGATTATACACTTTGAAGAGGTCACGACGAGTGATGGAACAGCTGTGGTGTTGTTTTTATAGTAAATGGAACAGGGAATTAATCCTCTTTTTTTTTGTTCATCAACTGAATTTGGAAGAACTTAGAAGATTCAGCAAATGTCAGATTAATAAGAAGTTGATCAACAATCAAAAAGCCATAGAATTAAACGAAATTTTTGTGTATACATGTATACATATATATCTGCATATATATGTATATATATATTTGTATATATACGTAGCCTATATATATATATATATATATATATATATATATATATATATATATATATATATATATATATATATATATATATATATATATATATATATATATATATATATATATATATATATATATATAGCATTAAGCTACAAACATCCTTTGATATCCAATTCGCACTACCTCGGAAATAATATATTTTCATATATGTTACCGAAGGGGAATTTTTTAGTTGATAATAAGTTCGTCGTCCCGTGGGCTCGAACCAGCGAAGGACGACGAACTTATTATCAACTAAAAAATTTCCCTTCGGTAACATATATGAAAATATATTATTTCCGAGGTAGAGCGAATTGGATATTAAAGGACGTTTGTAGCTTAATGCTTGTATATGAATCACGGTGATGTGATAAAATTTCACTCATATATATATATATATATATATATATATATATATATATATATATATATATATATATATGTATATATATATATATATATATATATATATATATATATATATATATATATATATATATATATAGAAATAATCAACACACAATCAGGTGTGGAACAGAAATAAATTTCTGACTCACGTCGGGATCGAACCCAGGTGGCCTAGTGGATAGCGCCCTTGCCTTCCACCTGAAAGACCTGGGTTCGATCCGGCGTGAGTCAGAAAATATATATATATATATATATATATATATATATATATATATATATATATATATATATATATATATATATATGTGTGTGTGTGTGTGCATACATACATATATCTGTATATATATATATATATATATATATATATATATATATATATATATATATATATATATATATATATCTATCTATGACATTTTTTTATCACACCGTGATTTATATACGATCATGAAGCTACAAATATCGCTTAATATTCAGCCGAGTCTCGGCAGTGCCCGTCCATTTATCACTTATAAATTCCCCTTCGGTGATAATTCCCATCGGGGATATTCCCGAGGTAGCGTGATTTGATATTAAGCGATATTTGTAGCTTCATGATCCTATCTATATATATATATATATATATATATATATATATATATATATATATATATATATATATATATATATATAGTATATATATATATATATATATATATATATATATATGTATATCACACATATTTATATGTATATATATATTTACATATATATCTCATCAGACTTATTATGATATTTGGTTAACGAGTCACACAACTTTTTTTTTTTTTTAATTTTAACTATCTTTTTTATCGTATACAGTAACTTGGTATTATTCTTACATACTGTACACATAGCCAGTGAATTTCATCACAATGTTTTCACCATTCGTCGTTCGACAATCAGTAATTGTCCGATGACATGTCGCGTATCGGGATTAACCCATTTATGGTTCAGTTGTTGATGATAGCACTGGTGAGATTAATCAAAGATACCATCTAGAACAGCACTGATGAGATTAATCATAGATGCTGTCTAGAACATAATATTAAAAAAATTGGACAGCGATAGCCTTGGAAAGTTTTCTTCAGCCTCAACACCTTTGCAGGCACCAATAAATTGTAAAGTCATGAAGTTATCATACCATCATAATCAGCATTGTTTTATTCAAGTGTCGCAGTAAGTATTTATTAGAGCAAGTCCAAAGCCGTATAAAATCCTCTAAATAAGCATTTTCCAAGAATGACTGTTATACAAACATCAGACGCTAAAGGAAAACTGAACTAAACCCAGAAGTGGAACAATGAAAAGGGAAACATGACGGCAAACAAAAAACGAAGATCTTTTTAGCAGACGCGCTTTCACATCGCATTCGGCCGATTTGATGAGAGGCAATCAAGGTCGCTTCCTACCTGACCTCGCTTTCTAATCCGTATCGGAATGTCTTTGATGCAACATCACAAAAAGACTTTGAGAATGATCGAATTTACACTTATCGGTGCTTTTTCCACATATTTCAAAATTCAAACTAGAAACTTCAGCAAGCGTTTTGTTTATAATAGCGTCATTTACATCAGGGCTGATCTCTTCAAAAGAAAAAAAAAAAGGTGAGGTGGCAGAGCCTCATCATCATTCCTGTTCTAAAACCACTCGCTAATTTCTCATAGAAAGAACACTGCCCAATACGATCAATATGGCAGCTTTCTTCACTGCTGTATTTCATCACTTTTCGTAAGATGTGGGCCTTATTCCTTTAGTTTGAGTGATATGGTTGATATATTTTTTTTTTTTAGGTTCAATAGCTAAATGAAAAATATAAAGCTAATGAAAAATATAAAGAATTCAAGTCTAATTTCAGAGTTGGAAGGAATCATAGAGATTTTTGTCTTTTCAATAAACTGTCACTAAATTTTTATCGTATATAAGAAATTGTCATTTATAACTTGCTTGAAATTAATGTAAGTTGATGGGGAGACTTATCTTTTTTTAAAATACATAATTTACATAAAGGAAATAAAAATTCAGGGAGATACTGCAGTTTCCGTAAATGCATATGAATGTACTCTGCCCTGGTGACAAAACAGGCTGCAGCAGACCAACACTCACCTCCCCCCGCCCCAACCCTGTCTCCTCTCCCCAGTAGGTTAAAGAGTAAAAGGGTTGAGAGGCGGTGGACATGACAGTCTCAAAATTGGAAACACTGGCCAATTTTTTTTTTTTTTTAAAGTGGAACACAAGGACAAAAGGTTTGGGTCAGGGAAACGAGTAGCATTTCGGCATAAAAAAAAAGAACAAGAACGGCATGCCATTAAAAAAAAATCCAGTGACAAGGAACCTACTAGTAGGACTATGAGACTAGTAACATCTCCACCTGGAATATATGAGTTAAGTAGACTATCGACCGTAAAAATGGGGCATATATTCAAAGACAACGAGACAGTAGGTTTTTGCAGTTTGGAAGAAATCTGTAACGTAAGAAGGGGTAAACATACATAGGCCTACTCGTGTCAAGGCGAAACAAGGAAGGGATAATGCCTTTTGCTAAAGAGCTGATTAATGAAAAATATAAAATAAATAAGGACGCAGGGACAAAGATCTAGTAAAGGAATGAATGAGGACCATCTTTAAAAGAAGGGTGGATTCTGCTGTGCTAGCAACGAGGGACCGAAATTCCGAAACGAAGGACACTCTTATCTAGATATAAGTTGAAAACAAGCGCGATTCAGGCCCTCCCTGGAACGAGAGCGAAGCGGGTAAAGAGAAATCATTTCCCCTGAAACAAAAGGGAAACAGGAATCAGTGTATCGACGGTCAAACACTAAAGGGAATCAGAACTTGTTCCTTTCATTTAAGAACTTTTGACTTAATAATAAACTTTTTTAAGATCTTTTGGCTTAATAATTAACTTTGATTTCGGCGAATCCATGACAGTTAACAACCTCTTTTAAAATTATAATTATAATTAATTATTTCGTGCAGATTAAGTTGGTTTGAAATAAAAATCTTAAATGTTCTGTACGAGTGATATTTGTTCTGCCGCTGACATATTCTCGGTGAAATATTCTTAAAAACCCCTTGTATGATTTGCACAGTTTTAGCCTTGTGTGAATCAGTTATTGATGAATTTTTTGCGATTTTCATTAATAGATGTTATTCATATATTCGTTATCAGACCCAGTGGATAACTACAGTATACTCTTATCTACCCCAGGCCTGAAGAAAGGAGAGGTGACGGGATTAGGGCTGGGGGTGGGGTGTTGTTGGCGCTTAACTAGGGAAAGGATGACTAGCCTACCTTTTAAAGGGAGTAAGTAATCGAGTAAAACAAAAGTTGACTCTCTTCTGGCATATCACTTTTGGGGCAAGAGCAAGTGCGGGCATATGACTAGTTTGATCTAGATCATTATCTCTTTGCCAGCGGCTATGAATTTAGCGACAGATTTCGCTCTGCAACGCATGATGTCCTTGTGATACGCAAAGTCTGCTCCAGGGCCAATGCTCCTGTTCCTAGTCACACCGAACGCCGAGAGGGTAACACAGGCGGCGTATGTTGAGCAAACACGCAAAAGGTGTGATTGGGAATTTTAAATCACTTCCTATTAGCATGGTGCGACTATTCACGTCTCCCAGCTGTTGGATGTAGCACCCAATATCCAAAGTATTCTTTGGATATTGGTAGCACCATCCAAACAAACAAGCGCCCTTCATTTTTTTCTTCAACCGAACGAGTATCGGATGGTTCGTCGTAAGCGGCTGCTTCTACAACACCTCATAAATGATCCCTAGCGATGGAGGTCATTTTTTTTACTGTAAATATGTTTCTCGCCCAGATTAATAGAGGAGTAATCTTCTCGCCGATGAAATCATTAGTATGCCTAATCCCATACTCTTCACTCTTTGTTGTAAATCTTGTATATTAATTGTCTTGCAGTTGGTTTTGAATTTGATCTATTTTGACGCTTCGCAGTAGAAAATATGCTTTACTTTGTATATGTATGTATATGTATAAATACAGTATATGTATGTGTATATATATAAATAAATATGTATATATATACATATACATATACATATAGACAAAAACTACCGAATCGTTGATATAGCCCATGAGCAAAAACATCCACAAAATCACCTGCAGACATAATGTTCACCAGCAGTGCCCACCAACCTATCATCTTCCCTCCTTTCCATGTGATGGGACCATATCAAAGCACTTACATCCCTCCTTTCACTCGCGCTACCCCTTCAGCCACTTATATTCAGTCCTATTTCAACACAAATGGACGTAGGCAAATATGAAGTCATCTTTATTAGCCTTTTGTGAAGGTATTTGTCACTTAGCGTGATAAGTAATTCATACGCTTTGTAATTAGCAATATAAATGCGTCACCGGTATGAGGCGCCAGTGTCCATGCAACCAAACTGGCATCTGTTTACACTACAAGGTGCCTACCAATAGTGTACCGTCTAGTTCATAAGGTCTTTGCTATTAGTCGACTGGTGGATTTTCTACCCATGTGGAAAACTACACGAAGCTAGCAACCTTTTCCCAACAGACTTAACGAAAACTGGAGGGCTACCTTTCGTCAAGAACCGCCTCCTCCAAACGTAAAAGGCGTTAGAGAGATGTATAAATTAGAGAAAGGAGATCGTGGTTAAGGAAAACCACATCAATAGGTATTCTGTCATGAATCGTTATTTTTAAATATATGCAAAACTCAGATGATATGTCCACCTAATACAGTAACAAATTATCAGGGCATGTAACTAACTATAAGCCCAATAATAGGTATTAAAAACACTCAACCATAGCCTTAACAAAGGTAGTCAACTCAGCTAGGTTCTCTTTGGTGCATCAGAATAGTCGGTTTCTTCTTCGGACGCTCAGTTGTTTAAGACCATTCGTTCGAGTAGGGTTGTGTTCATTCCTCCTCTCCTGGGTGTTCTGTGCTTCCTCTCGATTTAAGAGGACTAATGTAGTGCTAAAGCTTTTGGATATATTTAAACATTCGTCAGAATTAAGAGGAGAACCTGTTCTGGATATTTTGAAGATCATTAATGAAACAAAACTGTAAGTGTGACCGCCGAGGTTTATAAACTTGCAAATTACCTGCTACAAGTGGAATCATGGAAAGGACTTGTGTGCACACAAGCACGAAGATTCATCATTAATCATGATGATAGTTAAAAGTGACAGTTTATCTAACCATTAGGATGGCAAAATTTGATTATAAATTTTGATTATATATAAAACTGACCTGGGAAACAGAGGAAATCACATAGGCCTAGTGAGAGAAAGGTAAGCTCGGAGAACTTTTCACATAGCGGTACCAAATGCTGTTAAGTTTTGCATGGATTTATTTCATGTTTTCAAATATGTCTTTACTTACATGTAATTCACCCAAAACAGTCATGTCGATTGTTTCATAACGGTTCGGCTGATTTAGTAGGTGGGGAGTTAAGACCGAGCAGTACTTTCTTGTCTGATTTCGTATGTCCGGTTGATTTAAGGTGATTCATTGCTCCTAAAAAACTTTTACGTACTGCAGCTATACTAGCCAAATTGGTAATTTTTCGGAAGACTCCAGCCAACCATTTCGAAAGACTCCAGCTAGCCATTTTCGCATGAAAAACCATTTTGGGTTTTTCATGCAGAAATGGCTAGGAGATGATAGGGCATTAAAAGAACCTTAAAATACCAACCTAACGTAACCTAGGGTTGTTTACTGGTTACAATTTTGCCGAGTTAGCTGTGGGGGCCGGCATTGTCTAACCTTATACATAAGTCGTAATTTGATTGATTTGATTGAAAAATAACCGCCAAATTTTCCTAAGTCTGTCATAGAATGCTGTAAAATCAAAACTACGTCAGTCGCCAGACAGCGCTACTCAAATGTGCACTTGATGACTTGGAAAAGACATTTTAATTTCCCAGAACAATCTAAACCCAAACACACGTGTGATTGAAGCACTCTTTGAAAACGATAGCTTTAACGGAAATGAAAAACCACTAGGTAATGCGTGTGTCAAAATGTAGGCCTATAACCAAGTTTTCAACCGAGCCTTGTGTAAGGCAGTACAGGCCTTATATTTCAGTAAACTGAAAATATTTTCCTCTAGGGTTTTTTTTTTTTAATTAACACAACCTTTCCCATTAGCTCCTTGTTTATTGCTAGTCACATGGAAATGAATTTGTTAAAACATTATTAAAAGTCGGTAAATGTCTCGGTAACAGTAAGTTTCCTATAGGTTTTATTATGTTTTACATATTAAATTTAAGGAGACAAAAAAGCAAAGCATAAAAACTCCAATATCGAGTTGTGGTATTACAGTAAAATAATATCCATTATTATTTCTCTCCTCGTCGTGAAAAACTTTTCCATAATTTTCATATAAACTTTGAATCAAAAGAACCTTTTTTTTCTAAAACCACCGTAATTTTTGTAACATAACTTATGTTAAAATACAATAAAGGAATATAATTTTTGCAAATAAAAACTGTTTAGAATTTCTCTTTACCATAAGAGTTTAATACTGATTTGATTTCAACTGAAGCACTTCATTATACACAGGGCCGTTTCTAGCATTGTGGGGGCCCTAGGCAAGATGCTGTTTGGGGGCCCTAGATAGATACTTTTGAGATAATTCAAGTTAAAGACGGCAGAGTTTTTTTTTGTTTTTTCTTGATTATTTGATGATTTTTGTCGATTTTTTAAGTTTCCTGGCATTGATCCTTCTCCTGCTTCATAATCTGTATCTTTTACAGCCTTCCTTTTCTTTCTGGTCTTTTTCTTGAATGGCAAGTCCATATTTACATCTAACTTGGTTAGGTATGATGATGAAATATTAGTGCGCTGGAAGCCAAGACAGGTATCTAAGTGACTGGCCTTATAGCCTACATTATAATTAGCAACTGCCTGTGCAGCAGCAAAGTCCAGCATCTGTTCTCTTGTGGCAAGACCCATCAAATGAGACATCCATATGCAATAAGTCTCTTGTAGGTGCAATGCCATATTTATCAATATAATACTTGAAAAGTTCTATGGTATTCATAAGTAAACTTCTCACTTTTGCTACAGCCAATTCAGTAATGTGTTGAGCATATCTTCCATCAGTTTTATTATTAATTTTCCCTGAACTCAAGCATCAAACAGTTTTGAAAACCCATTGTAGCCTAACCCCAACAACATTGTTACATTAACAACCATAGAAGTTAATGGTAAAAAGCTTGATTTACATATATCATCATTTATAATTTCACACCCTCTGCACATAACTAAAATGGAACAGTCAAGTAATTTTTATATAATAATTTCACGTCAGTATCAGAATTTTCACGACAGTATGGACAGGCCATTTTTCTAAATACACCTTCAATATAATCACATTTCATAATACAGTACTTCCCAATGGTTGCGTCAACAGACTTTCCACTGAATACGATTTATGTTCTAAAAAGGAACGTTTTATGGATGGACTTTCACTGAGGGTTTTCTTTTCAGTTTCAAGTTTTTGCTTGAATGCTTCACCCCCTAAATGTGCATCCTTTCTGTTTCAATTGTTTCCCTGGCCTAGGCATCCTGGAACAACTGTATAACGAATCGAACTAAGTAAAATTACATGGAAAAACGAAGGAATATAATAAAATCATTGAATTCAGTCATTCATGGTACCTCAGACTAAATGTAAACAAACTCTCATGGAGACGTTATGAAACGACATGCGATACAAAGTAGTTGCTTGCCAACTACCCGCCTTTTGGTATGAAATGACTCGAGGACAAACGTTTATCAATCCGAGAAACGTAAACATCGCAAGAAACCACGAAAAAATGAGAAAAATCCGAAAGTAATAAAGAAATTGCGATCTGTAATGTTTTGACAGAAGTCAAGAACGACCACGTGGCATTTAAGTGGAGGGTGGTATTTAAACATGAGCGCGCGCAAATGCGCTAAAACCCACCGAAACAAAGTACCATGTCTATAGTATACTATGGGTTGCTTATCTAGATTTCGGTTTGACTACCATTTTTACCTAAAATATAGGGTTTAGGGTCCCTTAGCTGGAATGATAGGTCTAAGTAACTGTATAGCACAGAAATCTATAGTGTCAACAATTGCAATTAATTACACAAATGATAATAAATGAAAATTGTCATAGGTAAATACATATACAGTAATATGAGGTGCACATGATAAAATCTTTCAAATTTAAAACTTGAAAATTGAAAATTTTCAAAGGGAATTGGTGGTCCACGAGCAGCTTGGGAAATTTAAATTTTCCAAGCTACCCAAGGGCTCCTGGTGGCTTGGGGCCCTAGGCAATCGCCTAGTCCGCCTATAGCTAGAAACGGCACTGAAATGGCGCATTCGGTCTATTTACAATTTGGTACATTCGGTGTATTTACAATTTGGTGCATTCAGACTATTTACAAATTGGGGCATTCAGACTATTTACAAATTGGTGCATTCAGACTATTTACAAAACGGTGCATTCAGACTATTTACAAAATGGTGCATTCAGACTATTTACAAAATGGTGCATTCAGACTATTTACAAAACGGTGCATTCAGACTATTTACAGAATGGTGCAGTCAGACTATTTACAAAATGGTGCATTCAGACTATTTACAAAATGGTGCATTCAGACTATTTACAAATTGGTGCATTCAGACTATTTACAAAATGGTGCATTCAGACTATTTACAAAACGGTGCATTCGGACTATTGACAAAATGGTGCATTCAGACTATTGACAAAACGGTGCATTCAGACTATTGACAAAATGGTGCATTCAGACTAAGTGGTTGGTGCATTTAGACCAGGCTAGTGGTGCATTCTGTCTAGGCTAATGGTGCATTCATTCTGGTGCATTCAGGCAATGGTGCATTTTGTCTAGTTTCCCTGGCTATTCACTTTGAATATAATGACAAGTGTTACATTACACCACCACAATAGGTTACGTAAACTGAAGAAAAAGGAGTTATGAAAATATCAGCAGTTAAATTAACTCATATGAAATACAGTTAGTAGAGATAGAGATTTTAGCGCAATGAACGAATGTATCTGCCGGTACGAAAAGAAATTACATAAAAACCAAAGAAATTGCGTAAATGCTAAAGAAATAACATAAAAGCTAAAGAAATAATATAAAGACCAAAGAAATGACATAAAACTAAAGAAATTAATAAATACTAAAGAAATAACTTAAAAACTAAAGAAATAACAAAAACTAAAGAAATTACATAAAAACCAAAGAAATTACACAAAAACTAAAGGAATTACAAAATAACTAAAGAAATTAAAAAAAAACTAAACAAATTACACAAAAACTAAAGAAATTACATAAAAACAAAAGAAATTACATATAAAAGCTAAATGCCTTCGCTACCTGTCATTAAGTCGTTATGAAACTGCGGGAGGAGGATCGTTGACAGGCGTACTTATAGGCTGATTGAAATCAGATGTTTCTCTATGATATATGATGGAATAAAATCAATATGAAACTCATATGAGAACCAAAATTTTTCAAATTCTGGATCATGTCAAGATCAGCGAACCCATTCCCAGCTGGGTTTGCTATTCTTTACGAGAAGATTATTGGGTTCGTTGTTCCTTACACGGGAATAATCTTGTTTGCTGTTCCGGGCATGGACACTTCGGGACCAGACATTTGATGCCCCAGGGGCAAGTAGTAGCCACCGTGAGCAATGCATGATGCCCCCGGGGCTAGCAGCGGCAGCCACCGTGAGCAATGCACGATGCCCCTGGGGCCAGCAGCGGCAGCCACCGTGAGCAGGGCACGATGCCCCCGGGGCCAGCAGCGGCAGCCACCGTGAGCAAGGCATGATACCCCAGGGGCAAGTAGTAACCACCGTAAGCAAGGCATGATGCCCCAGGAGCTAGTAGCAGCAGCCACCGTAAGCAAGGCATGATGCCCCAGAGACTAGTAGCGGCAGGCACCGTGAGCAAGGCATGATGTCCCAGGGGCAAGTAGTAGCCACCGTAAGCAAGGCATGATGCCCCAGGGGCTAGTAGCGGCAGCCACCGTGAGCAATGCATGATGCCCCAGGGGCTAGTAGTAGCCACCGTAAGCAAGGCATGATGCCCCAGGGGCTAGTAGCGGCAGGCACCATAAGCAATGCATGATGCCCCAGGGGCTAGTAGCGGCAGGCACCGTAAGTAATGCATGATGCCCCAGGGGCTAGTAGTAGCCACCGTAAGCAAGGCATGAGACGGATGGTTTAAAATCTGTGGAGTTGGAAAAGCCATGTGTGAATATTCCTCTCCATCCTGGGCTGAAAAAGTTAAGTATACCTTAGTTTTACCAGACCACTGAGCTGATTAACAGCTCTCCTAGGGTTGGCCCGAAGGATTAGATTTATTTTACGTGGCTAAGAACCAACTGGTTACTTAGCAACGGGACCTACAGCTTATTGTGGAATCCGAACCACATTATAGGAGAAATGAATTTCTATCGCCAGAAATAAATTCCTCTAACTCTTCATCAATGCCGCCCAAAGGAATGAACTCTGGCCCATCGAGTGACAGTCTGAAGCTCAACCGAGTCGGCCAACAAAGGGCTCATCCTAAAAAAAAATTATGTAACTTGGATCATAATTACATCCTGGGCTGAAAATAATTATGATCCAAGTTACATAATTTTTTTTTTTTTTTGCTTTCATGTTTTATGATTTCATAATGGTGATGATGATAATGATGATGATGATGTTGAGCTTTCTCTAAATACGTCAAAAAGATGAAAATATTATTATAATATTGACACTGAGGCTACAGAAATACAGATAAAACGAGTAAAAAGTGCGCCGAAAGTACAGCGTATAATCAAGACCACCTAAAATACTCGTAGATCTATGTTTCAGTGGTCTCGGTATAAAGCTGTATGAGCCGCGGCCCATTAAACTCTAACCATAGCCCAATGGTGGCACATGCAGCGATGCCAGATGCACAGTGATGACTAGCTTTTAACCTTAAATAAAATAAAAGTACTGAGGAGGCTAGAGGGCTGCAATTTGGTATGCTTGATGATTGGGGGGTGGACGATCAACATACCAATTTGCAGCCCTCTAGCCTCTGTAGTTTTTATTTTATTTGAGGTTCAAGTTAGCCGTGATCGTGCATTTGGCACTGCTGTAGGTGCCAACAACACAGGCCACCACCGGGCCGTGGCTGAGAGTTACCTACAGCATTATACACTGTATAGAAAACTCGATTGCTTTTTTTACTTGTTCATATTACTTTTGACACCTCATCTGGGCACTGTTCAACTCTACTCACATACCCAAGGTCAGACTATATGAGGTCAAACTATAGGAGGTCAAACAATAGGTCAGACCAAAGGAGGTCAAACTATAGGAATTCAAACAATAGGAGGTCAAAACAGGTCAAACTATAGGAGATCAAACAATAGGTTAAACTATGAGGTCAAACAACAGGTCAAACTATAGGAGGTCAAACTATAGGTTAAACTATGAGGTCAAACAATAGGAGGTCAAACAATAGGAGGTCAAACAATAGGAGATCAAACTGTAGGAGGTCAAACAATAGGTTAAACTATGAGGTCAAACAATAGGAGGTCAAACAATAGGAGGTCAAACTATAGGAGGTCAAACAATAGGAGGTCAAACAATGGGAATCAAACAATAGGATGTCAAACCATAGGAGGTCAAACCATAGGAGGTCAAACACTAGGAAGTCAAACAATAGGAGGTCAAACTATAGGAGGTCAAACAATAGGAAGTCAAACCATAGGAAGTCAAACCATAGGAGGTTAAACAATAGGTTAAACCAAAAGAGGTCAAACAATAGGAAGTCAAACCATAGGTCAAAACATAGGAGGTCAAACTATAGGAAGTCAAACCATTAGGAGGTCAAAGTATAGGAAGTCAAACCATAGGAGGTCAAACAATAGGAAGTCAAACAATAGGAGGTCAGACTATAGGAGGTCATACCATAGGAGGTCAAACAATGGAAGGTCAAACTATAGGGGGTCAAACCATAGGAGGTCAAACTATATGAAGTCAAACTATAGGAGGTCAAACAATAGGAGGTCAAACCATAGGAGGTCAAACAATAGGAGGTCAAACCATAGGAGGTCAAACTATAGGAAGTCAAACAATAGGAGGTCAAACAATAGGAAGTCAAACCATAGGAGGTCAAACTTATAGGTCAAACTAAAAGAGGTCAAACAATAGGAAGTCAAACCATAGGCCAAACCATAGGAGGTCAAACCATAGGAAGTCAAACCATAGGAGGTCAAACCATAGGAAGTCAAACCATAGGAGGTCAAACCATAGGAAGTCAAACCATAGGAGGTCAAACAATAGGAAGTCAAACCATAGGAGGTTAAACCATAGGAGGTTAAACCATAGGAGGTCAAACAATAGGTCAAATTATAGGAGGTCAAACTATAGGAGTTTAAACTATGAGGTCAAACAATAGGTCAAACAATGGGAGGTCAAACTATGGGGGTCAAGCAATAGGAGGTCAAACTATAGGAAGTCAAATTATAGGAGGTCAAACAATAGGAGGTCAAGCCATAGGAGGTCAAACTATAGGAAGTCAAGCCATAGGAGGTCAAATATTCAGTACATTGAATAATAATAATAATAATAATAATAATAATAATAATAATAATAATAATAATAATAATAATAATAATAATAATAATAATAATTGAATTCCATATGAATAGGATTCGTATTTTTATAATTTAAAATGAATTCCCAGTACACTCTTCTCCACAGGGCCATCACACTTATTGTACATCCGATTGGATTCTTAACATATTTTTAAAATATGTTAAGAAAACATTGGATAAGTCCTTTCACCTTCCTGCTGCCATACACTTAGCACATAAATTAACATATTATATAAGTTTTCCATTCACACATGACATCTCTTTCTTACAAAATCTGAAAAGGATTCTAACGGATTGTTATCCTAGAGTTGACGTGCAGCTCATATTGAAGAACCCAAGAAGTATTGGTGGTGTTTTGTCACAAAGAAAAACTGGGCCTTTAACGGAGTCCAGTGTTGTCTATTTATCCACTTACTGCCAATACCATTGTCAGACATACGTGGGAAACACACGCTGACTGCTTAAAGTCAGATGTGATGCTACATGTTGGCGTTAGCTTTTGTCCTGGGTGCAAGTTGTCCAATCCTGACTCATCAAGTATTAGAAATCATATGAAACTGTGCAAAAGTAAAATAAACTATGATGAGTTTAAGATTATTCTAACCAGCCAACATGAACATCACCTCCATATTCTTGAATTGTTAGCGATCAAGAACCTTGTTCCCTCTTTGAACGATTATTCCTCGTCCATGACCCTGTATATAGCCTAAACCGCACCCTACTTGCAGGAACTGAGTTCCTTCTTTCTGAACAGGCAGTCGTCTAGATTATTCCAACAGAATTACCAGAGGGAAGACATATGCAAGAATAGATCTAGGGGTCCGACTATTTGCCCGCTTTGACAGAGATCTTCTAGAAGAGTCTTCACCAAGGGACGTAGCATACATGAAGGAAGTGAGTTCCTTCTTTCAGCACAGACAGTCTTCTAGATTATTCCAACGGAATTACCAGAAGGAAGACATCTGCAAGAATAGATCTAGATATCTGACTATTTGCCCGCTTTGACAGAGATCTTCTAGAAGAAGAGTCTTCGTCAAGGGACATAGCATACTTGAAGGAAGATTGTTCCTTCTTTCGGCACAGACAGTCTTCTAGATTATTCCCACAAAATTACCAGAGGAAAGACATCTGCAAAAATAGATCTAGATATCTGACTATTTGCCCACTTTGACAGAGATCTTCTAGAAGAAGAGTCTTCATCAAGGGACATAGCATACTTGAAGGAAGTGAGTTCCTTCTTTCTGCACAGCTAGTCTTCTAGATTATTCCAACAGAATTACCAGATGGAAGACATCTGCAAGAATAGATCTAGATATCCGACTATTTGCCCGCTTTGACAGAGATCTTCTAGAAGAAGAGTCTTCATCAAGGGACATAGCATACTTGAAGGAAATGAGTTCCTTCTTTCTGCACAGCCAGTCTTCTAGATTATTCCAACAGAATTATCTTCTGGTGTCCCTCTGGAGGCCTTCTGGTGTCCCTCTGGAGGCCTTCTGGTGTCCCTCTGGAGGCCTTCTGGTGTCTTTTATCGGGAGACTTCATGCGCCTTCAGGAGTGGTAGAAACCCTCGCCAGCTGTTTAGTCTCGCTCTGGGAGCTCATCCGCCTGTCTGCCGAACAGCCGTTGACTCTCCCAGAGAAAGTCCCTCTGCCTGACAAGATGGGGTGATCTTGCCAGCTGTTGAATCTCGCCGGGAGAGTTCATCTGACCACAGAACAGCCGTTGACTCTTGTGAGCCTGCTGGAGTGGTAGGAACCTCTCCAGACGTTGACGCTTGCCCTGAGAGCTCGTCCGCCTGCCCGCTAAACAGCCGTTGACTCTCCCAGAGAAAGTTCCTCTGCCTGACAAGATGGGGAAATCTTGCCAGCCACTGATTCTCGCCGGGAGAGTTCGTCTGCCGACTGAACAGCCGACAGCTCTCTTCCCAACTGTTGCTCTAGCCAGTGAGAGTTCCTCCCCTGCCTCCAAGCCTGCTGGAGCTGTAGGGACCTGAGACGTTGCTCTAGCCAGTGAACAGAGTTTCTTCCGCCTGGGAAAATCTTGCCAGCCACTGACTGACTCTGCCCGAGCAGCTGTTGACTCTTCCTGAGCCAGTGAGAGTTTCTCCGCCTGGCGAGTTGACTTGTGAGCCTGCTGGAGTGGTAGGGACCTCTCCAGACGTTGACGCTTGCCCTGAGAGCTCGTCCGCCTGCCCGCTAAACAGCCGTTGACTCTCCCAGAGAAAGTTCCTCTGCCTGACAAGATGGGGAAATCTTGCCAGCCGATGACTCTCGCTGGGAGAGTTCGTCTGCCGACTGAACAGCCGTCAGCTCTCTTCCCGAGGGCTCCTCTGCCTCCCGCCTCCAAGCAGCTGTTGACTCTAGCTAGTGAGAGTTTCTCCGCCTGACAAGTTGACTTGTGAGCCTGCTGGAGTGGTAGGGGCTTATCCAGACGTTGACGCTTGCCCTGAGAGCTCGTCCGCCTGCCCGCTAAACAGCTGTTGACTCTCCCAGAGAAAGTTCCTCTGCCTGACAAGATGGGGAATCTTGCCAGCCGATGACTCTCGCTGGGAGAGTTCGTCTGCCGACTGAACAGCCGTCAGCTCTCTTCCCGAGGGCTCCTATGCCTCCCACCTCCAAGCAGCTGTTGACTCTAGCTAGTGAGAGTTTCTCCGCCTGACGAGTTGACTTGTGAGCCTGCTGGAGTGGTAGGGGCTTCTCCAGACGTTGATGCTTGCTCTGAGAGCTCGTCCGCCTGCCCGCTAAACAGCGTTGACTCTCCCAGAGAAAGTTCCTCTGCCTGACAAGATGGGGAATCTTGCCAGCCGATGACTCTCGCTGGGAGAGTTCGCTGGGAGAGTTCTCTTCCTGAGGGCTCTGCCTCCCACCTCCGACAGTGTGAACAGCCGTCAGCTCTCTTCCCTGATGGCTCTTGGATGCCTCCCACCTTGTCCGAGCAGCTGTAAACAGACTTGACTCTCCCAGCCTCTGCCTGACAAGATGTTTCTCCGCCTGACAAGTTGACTTCAGCTCTCTTCCCCAAGCCTGCTGGAGTGGTGACTCTAGCCAGTGAGAGTTCCTCAACCTGAGAGTTGACGCTGAGCCTGCTGGAGTGGTAGGGACCTCTCAGATGTTGATCTTGCCCTGAGAGCTCGTCCGCCTGCCCGCTAAACAGCCGTTGACTCTCCCAGAGAAAGTTCCTCTGCCTGACAAGATGGGGAATCTTGCCAGCCGATGACTCTCGCTGGGAGAGTTCGTCTGCCGACTGAACAGCCGTCAGCTCTCTTCCCGAGGGCTCCTATGCCTCCCGCCTCCGAGCAGCTGTTGACTCTAGCCAGTGAGAGTTTCTCTGCCTGACGAGTTGACTTGTGAGCCTGCTGGAGTGGTAGGGGCTTCTCCAGACGTTGACGCTTGCCCTGAGAGCTCGTCCGCCTGCCCGCTAAACAGCCGTTGACTCTCCCAGAGAAAGTTCCTCTGCCTGACAAGATGGGGAATCTTGCCAGCCGATGACTCTCACCTGGGAGAGTTCGGCTGCCGACTGAACAGCCGTCAGCTCTCTTCCCGAGGGCTCCTATGCCTCCCGCCTCCGAGCAGCTGTTGACTCTAGCTAGTGAGAGTTTCTCTGCCTGATGAGTTGACTTGTGAGCCTGCTGGAGTGGTAGGGGCTTCTCCAGACGTTGACGCTTGCCCTGAGAGCTCGTCCGCCTGCCCGCTAAACAGCCGTTGACTCTCCCAGAGAAAATTCCTCTGCCTGACAAGATGGGGGAATCTTGCCAGCCGCTCTTGCCAGCCGACTGACAGCCGCTTCCCGGGAGAGTTCAACTGTTGACTCTAGCCAGTGACAGTTCCTCAACCTCAGCTTGACTCTTCCTGCTGGAGTGGTAGGGACCTCTCCTCAGATGTGCCTTGCCCTGAGAGCTTGTCCGCCTGCCCGCTAAACAGGCGTTGACTCTCCCAGAGCAGCTGACAAGATGGGACTCTTGCCAGCCACTGACTCTCGCCAGGAGAGTTCGTTTCTTTGCTCTCTTCCTGAGGGCTCCTATGCCTCCCGCCTGAGCAACTTGACTCTTGTTCCTCCACCTGCCTGCTGGAGTGGTAGGGACCTCTCCAGACGTTGACGCTTGCCCTGAGAGCTCGTCCGCCTGCCCGCTAAACAGCCATTGACTCTCCCAGAAAAGTTCCTCTGCCTGACAAGATGGGGGAATCTTGCCAGCCACTGACTCTCGCCGGGAGAGTTCGTCTGCCGACTGAACAGCCGTCAGCTCTCTTCCCGAGGGCTCCTATGCCTCCCGCCTCCGAGCAGCTGTTGACTCTAGCCAGTGAGAATTCCTCCGCCTGACGAGTTGACTTTTGTGAGCCTGCTGGAGTGGTAGGGACCTCTCCAGATGTTGACGCTTGCCCTGAGAGCTTGTCCGCCTGCCCGCTAAACAGCCGTTGACTCTCCCAGAGAAAGTTCCTGTGCCTGACAAGATGGGGCAATCTTGCCAGCCACTGACTCTCGCTGGGAGAGTTCGTCTGCCGACTGAACAGCCGTCAGCTCTCTTCCCGAGGGCTCCTATGCCTCCCGCCTCCGAGCAGCTGTTGACTCTAGCCAGTGAGAGTTCCTCCGCCTGACGAGTTGACTTGTGAGCCTGCTGGAGTGGTAGGGGCTTCTCCAGACGTTGACTCTTGCCCTGAGAGCTCGTCCGCCTGCCCGCTAAACAGCCGTTGACTCTCCCAGAGAAAGTTCCTCTGCCTGACAAGATGGGGAAATCTTGCCAGCCGATGACTCTCAGCTGGGAGAGTTCCTCTGCCGACTGAACAGCCGTCAGCTCTCTCTTCCCGAGGGCTCCTCTGCCTCCCGCCTCTGCCTGAAGCAGCTGTTGACTCTAGCTGAGTGAGAGTTTCTCCACCTGACAAGTTGACTTGTGAGCCTGCTGGAGTGGTAGGGGCTTCTCCAGACGTTGACGCTTGCCCTGAGAGCTCGTCCGCCTGCCCGCTAAACAGCCGTTGACTCTCCCAGAGAAAGTTCCTCTGCCTGACAAGATGGGGAATCTTGCCAGCCGATGACTCTCGCTGGGAGAGTTCGGCTGCCGACTGAACAGCCGTCAGCTCTCTTCCCGAGGGCTCCTATGCCTCCCGCCTCTGAGCAGCTGTTGACTCTAGCTAGTGAGAGTTTCTCCGCCTGAAGAGTTGACTTGTGAGCCTGCTGGAGTGGTAGGGGCTTCTCCAGACGGTGACGCTTGCCCTGAGAGCTCGTCCGCCTGCCCGCTAAACAGCCGTTGACTCTCCCAGAGAAAGTTCCTCTGCCTGACAAGATGGGAAAATCTTGCCAGCCACTGACTCTCGCTGGGAGAGTTCGTCTGCCGACTGAACAGCCGTCAGCTCTCTTCCCGAGGGCTCCTATGCCTCCTGCCTCCGAGCAACTGTTGACTCTAGCCAGTGAGTTTCCTCAACCTGCAGCCTGCTTGACTCTCCAGCTGACGCTTGAGAGCTTGTCCGCCTGCCCGCTAAACAGGCGTTTCTCCCAGAAAGTTCCTCTGCCTGACAAGATGGGTTGACTTGCCAGACCTGCTGGAGTTTTAGGCTCTCTTTCCGACTCCTCTCCAGCAACTGTTGACTCTAGCCAGTGAGAGTTCCTTGCCTGACGAGTTGACTTGAGCCTGCTGGAGTGGTAGGGACCTCTTCAGTCCGCTTGCCTGCCCGCCTAAACAAACAGCGTTGACTCTCCCAGAGAAAGTTCCTCTGCCTGACAAGATGGGGAATCTTGCCAGCCAATGACTCTCGCTGGGAGAGTTCAGCTGCCGACTGAACAGCCGTCAGCTCTCTTCCCAAGGGCTCCTATGCCTCCCGCCACTGAGCAGCTGTTGACTCTAGCCAGTGAGAGTTTCTCCACCTGATGAGTTGACTTGTGAGCCTGCTGGAGTGGTAGGGACCTCTCCAGATGTTGGCCTTGCCCTGAGAGCTCGTCCGCCTGCCCGCTAAACAGACGTTGACTCTCCCAGAGAAAGTTCCTCTGCCTGACAAGATGGGAAAATCTTGCCAGCCACTGACTCCGGGAGAGTTCGTCTGCCGACTGAACAGCCGTCAGCTCTCTTCCTGAGGGCTCCTATGCCTCCGCCTCTGAGCAACTGTTGACTCTAGCCAGTGAGAGTTCCCACCTGATGAGTTGAGTTGTGAGCCTGCTGGAGTGGTAGGGACCTCTCAGCTTGACTGGAGAGGTGACAAGAGAAAGTTCCTCTGCCTGACAAGATGGGAAATCTTGCCAGCGCTAAACTCTCGCTGGGACTCTCCCAACAGCCTCTGCCTGACAACTGATGGGAAATGACTTGTGAGCCTGCTGGAGTGGTAGGGACTCTTCCAGAGAGTTGCCCTGAGAGCTCGTCTGCCCGCTAAACAGCCGTTGACTCTCCCAGAGAAAGTTCCTCTGCCTGACAAATAATGAAAAATCTTGCCAGCCACTGACTCGCTGGGAGGGTTCCTCTGCCTTGAACAGCCGCAGCTCTCTTCCTGAACTCCGTCTGACTCTAGCCAGTGAGAGTTCCTCCACCTGATGAGTTGACTCTTGTGAGCCTGCTGGAGTGGTAGGGACCTCTTCAGATGTTGACTTTATGCCTGAGAGCTTGTCCGCCTGCCCGCTAAACAGGCGTTGACTCTCCCAGAGAAAGTTCTCTGCCTGACAAGATGGGAAAATCTTGCCAGCCACTGACTCTCTCCAGGGAGAGTTCATCTGCCGACTGAACAGCCGTCAGCTCTCTTCCTGAGGGCTCCCCAGCCTCCCTGCCTCAGTTGACTCTAGCCAGTGAGAGTTCCTCAACCTGATGAGTTGACTTTGTGAAACCTGCTGGAGTGGTAGGGACCTCTCCAGACCTGTTGGCGGGACTTGCCCTGAGAGCTTGTCCCAAAAAGCTGCCCGCTAAACAGACGTTGACTCTCCCAGAGAAAGTTCCTCTGCCTGACAAGATGGGAAAATCTTGCCAGCCACTGACTCTTGCTGGGAGAGTTCGTCTGCCGACTGGACAGCCGTCAGCTCTCTTCCCGAGGGCTCCTATGCCTCCCACCTCTGAGCAACTGTTGACTCTAGCCAGTGAGAGTTCCTCAACCTGATGAGTTGACCTTGTGAGCCTGCTGGAGTGGTAGGGACCTCTCCAGACGTTGGCGCTTGCCCTGAGAGCTTGTCCGCCTGCCCGCTAAACAGGCGTTGACTCTCCCAGAGAAAGTTCCTCTGCCTGACAAGATGGGAAAATCTTGCCAGCCACTGACTCTCGCTGGGAGAGTTCGGTCTGCCGACTGAACAGCCGTCAGCTCTCTTCCCGAGGGCTCCTATGCCTCCCGCCTCTGAGCAACTGTTGACTCTAGCCAGTGAGAGTTCCTCCACCTGATGAGTTGACCTTGTGAGCCTGCTGGAGTGGTAGGGACCTCTTCAGACGTTGGCGCTTGCCCTGAGAGCTTGTCTTGCCCGCTAAACAGACGTTGACTCTCCCAGAGAAAGTTCCTCTGCCTGACAAGATGGGAAAATCTTGCCAGCCACTGACTCTCGCCGGGAGAGTTCGTCTGCCGACTGAACAACCAGGCTTCTCCAGGGCTCCTATGCCTCCGAGCAACTGTTGACTCTAGCCAGTGAGAGTTCCTCAACCTGATGAGTTGACTCTTGTGAGCCTGCTGGAGTGGTAGGACCTCTCCAGATGTTGGCGCTTGCCCTGAGAGCTTGTCCGCCTGCCCGCTAAACAGACGTTGACTCTCCCAGAGAAAGTTCCTCTGCCTGACAAGATGGGAAAATCTTGCCAGCCGCTGACTCTCGCTGGGAGAGTTCGTCTGCCGACTGAACAGCCGTCAGCTCTCTTCCCGAGGGCTCCTATGCCTCCCGCCTGCGAGCAACTGTTGACTCTAGCCAGTGAGAGTTCCTCCACCTGATGAGTTGACTCTTGTGAGCCTGCTGGAGTGGTAGGGACCTCTCCAGACGTTGACGCTTGCCCTGAGAGCTTGTCCGCCTGCCCGCTAAACAGCCGTTGACTCTCCCAGAGAAAGTTCCTCTGCCTGACAAGATGGGAAAATCTTGCCAGCCACTGACTCTCGCTTGCAGGAGAGTTCGCCGTCAGCTCTCTTCCCGGGAGGTTCCTATGCCTCTGAGCAACTGTTGACTCTAGCCAGTGAAGTTCCTCCAACAGTGAGCCTGCTGGAGCTGGTAGGGACCTCTTCCAGATGTTGACCTTGCCCCTCCCATGCCCGCTAAACAGGCGTTGACTCTCCCAGAAAAAGTTCTCTGCCTGACAAGATGGGAAAATCTTGCCAGCCACTGACTCTCCAGGAGAGTTCGTCTGCCGACTGAACAGCCGCCAGTCTCTTCCTGATTTGCCCTGAGCAACTGTTGACTCTAGCCAGTGAGAGTTCCTCCACCTGACAAGTTGACTCTTGCCCTGCTGAAGGTAGGGACCTCTTCAGATGTTGAGTTGCCCTGAGAGCTTTCCGCCTGCCCGCTAAACAGACGTTGACTCTCCCAGAAACAAGTTCCTCTGCCTGACAAGATGGGAAAAAGCCGAAGCCACTGCCTCCACTTGATGAACTTCGTTCTAGCCGATTCCTCCAGCCTGAGCTTCCTTGTGGCTCCTTTCTTCGAGTTGACTCTGAGCTTGTGACTGAGCTAAACTTCCAGTTGACTCTCCCAGAGAAAGTTCCTCTGGGAAAATCTTGCCAGCCACTGACTCTCCAGGAGAGTTCGTCTGACGCTCCTGCCTTGTCCTCTTAGAGCCTGCTTGAGTGGTAGGGACCTGTTGACTCTAGCCAGTGAGCCTCCAACTGAAACTGAGGGCTCCTAGTTGACAACTTGTGAGTCTCTTCTGCCTGACAGAGTTGGAGTGGTAGGGACCTCTTCAGATGTTGACGCTTGCCCTGAGAGCTTGTCCGCCTGCCCGCTAAACAGGCGTTGACTCTCCCAGAGAAAGTTCCTCTGCCTGACAAGTTGGGAAAATCTTGCCAGCCACTGACTCTCGCTAGGAAAGTTCGTCTGCTGACTGAACAGCCGTCAGCTCTCTTTCCCGAGGCTCCTCTGCCTCCCGCCTCTGAGCAACTGTTGACTCTAGCCAGTGAGAGTTCCTCCACCTGACAAGTTGACTTTGTGAGCATGCTGGAGTGGTAGGGACCTCTTCAGACGTTGACGCTTGCCCTGAGAGCTTGTCTGCCTGCCCGCTAAACAGACGTTGACTCTCCCAGAGAAAGTTCCTCTGCCTGACAAGATGGGAAAATCTTGCCAGCCACTGACTCTCGCCAGGAGAGTTCGTCTGCCGACTGAACAGCCGTCAGCTCTCTTCCCGAGGGCTCCTATGCCTCCCGCCAGTGGAGCAACTGTTGACTCTAGCCAGTGAGAGTTTCTCCACCTGAAGAGTTGACTCTTGTGAGCCTGCTGGAGTGGTAGGGACCTCTTCAGACGTTGACGCTTGCCCTGAGAGCTCGTCCGCCTGCCCAATAAACAAACATTGACTCTCCCAGAGAAAGTTCCTCTGCCTGACAAGATGGGAAAATTTTGCCAGCCATGACTCTCACTGGGAGAGTTCATCTGCCGACTGAACAGCCGTCAGCTCTCTTCCCGAGGGCTCCTATGCCTCCCGCCTCCGAGCAGCTGTTGACTCTAGCCAGTGAGAGTTCCTCCACCTGATGAGTTGACCCTTGTGAGCCTGCTGGAGTGGAAGGGACCTCTTCAGATGTTGACGCTTGCCCTGAGAGCTTGTCCGCCTGCCCGCTAAACAGGCGTTGACTCTCCCAGAAAAGTTCCTCTGCCTGACAAGATGGGAAAATCTTGCCAGCCAATGACTCTCGCTGGGAGAGTTCGTCTGCCGACTGAACAGCCGTCAGCTCTCTTCCCGAGGGCTCCTATGCCTCCAAGCAACTGTTGACCAGCCAGTGAGCAGATGAGTTGACTCTTGTGAGCCTGCTGGAGTGGTAGGGACCTCTAAAGATGTTGACTCCTGAGAGCTTGCCGCCTGCCCGCTAAACAGACGTTGACTCTCCCAGAAAAGTTCCTCTGCCTGACAAGATGGGAAAATCTTGCCAGCTGACTCGCCAGGAGTTCGTCTGTACTGAACAGCCGTCAGCTCTCTTCCTGAGGGCTCCTATGCCTCCGAGCAACTGTTGACTCTAGCCAGTGAGGTTCCTCATGATGAGTTGACTCTTGCCTGCTGGGTGGTAGGGACCTCTTCAGATGTTGGCCTTGCCCTGAGAGCTTAAATTTAAAACAGCGTTGACTCTCCCAGAGAAAGTTCCTCTGCCTGACAAGATGGGAAAATCTTGCCAGCCATGACTCTCGCCGGAGAGTTCGTCTGCCGACTGAACAGCCGTCAGCTCTCTTCCTGAGGGCTCCTTTGCCTCCACCTCTGAGCAACTGTTGACTCTAGCCAGTGAGCTCCACCTGATGAGTTGACCCTTGTGAGCCTACTGGAGTGGTAGGGACCTCTTCAGACGTTGGCCTTGCCCTGAGCTTGTCCTCCTGCCCGCTAAACAGACGTTGACTCTCCCAGAAAGTTCCTCTGCCTGACAAGATGGGAAAATCTTGCCAGCCACTGACTCTGAGAGTTCGTCTGCTGAACAGCCGTCAGCTCTCTTCCTGAGGGCTCCTGCCTCCCGCCTCTGAGCAACTGTTGACTCTAGCCAGTGAGAGTTCCTCCACCTGATGAGTTGACTCTTGCCTGCTGGAGGACCTCTTCAGACGTTGATATGAGAGCTTGTCCGCCTGCCCGCTAAACAGACGTTGACTCTCCCAGAGAAAGTTCCTCTGCCTGACAAGATGGGAAAATCTTGCCAGCCACTGACTCCAGGAGAGTTGACTGAACAGCCAGCTCTCTTCCTCTCTGCTTCCCCAGGTAGGACTTAGCTGAGAGTTCCTCCACCTGCCCTGACTCTAGATGCAGTGAGTTCCTCCACCTGCCCGCTTGACCCTTGTGACCTGCCCTGAGTGGTAGGGACCTCTTCCAGATGTTGCCGTTGACTGACTCTCCCAACTGAACAGACTCTCCCAGAAAGTTCATCTGCCTGACAAGATGGGAGTGGTATCTTGCCAGCCGATGAGAGCTCTCCCGCTGGGAGAGTTCGGAAAATAGTCTGCCCGACAACATGAAAAGCCAGCCACTGACTCTCGCCTGGGAAGATTCTTCCCGAACAGGGCTCCTTCCTGCCTCCCGCCTCTGAGCAACTGTTGACTCTAGCCAGTGAGAGTTCCTCCTGCCTGATGAGTTGACCCTTGTGAGCCTGCTGGAGTGGTAGGGACCTCTCAGACGTTGACGCTTGCCCTGAGAGCTTGTCCGCCTGCCAGCTAAACAGAGTTGAAAGAAATTCCTCTGCCTGACAAGTTGGGAAAATCTTGCCAGCCACTGACTCTCCCAGAGAAAGTTCGTCTGCCTGACTGACAAGATTCCCGAGGGCTCCTATGCCTCTGAGCAACTGTTGACTGAGTTCCTCCACCTGCCCTGGGGAGTGGTAGTTGGCGCTTGCCCTGAGAGCTTGTCCGCCTGCCCGCTCAGACGTTGACTCTCCCAGAGAAAGTTCCTCTGCCTGACAAGATGGGAAAATCTTGCCAGCCATGACTCTCCCGTTCCTCGAGCAGTCGTCCAGCTCTCTTCCTGACTCTAGCCCAGTCTGAGCAACTTTGACTCTAGCCAGTGAGAGTTGGACCTGATGAGTTGACTTGTGAGCCTGCTGGAGTGGTAGGGACCTCTCCAGATGGTGACGCTTGCCCTGAGAGCTCGTCCGCCTGCCCGCTAAACAGGCGTTGACTCTCCCAGAGAAAGTTCCTCTGCCTGACAAGATGGGAAAATCTTGCCAGCCACTGACTCTCGCTGGGAGAGTTCGTCTGCCGACTGAACAGCCGTCAGCTCTCTTCCCAGGGCTCCTATGCCTCCCGCCTCTGAGCAACTGTTGACTCTAGCCAGTGAGAGTTTCTCTGCCTGATGAGTTGACCCTTGTGAACCTGCTGGAGTGGTATGGGACCTCTTCAGGTTTGGCGCTTGCTCTCCAGCCCGCTAAACATTGAAAGTTCGCCTGACAAGATGAGCTTGCCAGCCACTGACTCCATTAGAGGTTACTGCCCGCTCTCTTCCCGACAGCCAACTGTTGACTCTCCCAGAGAAAGTTCCTCTGCCTGACAAGATGGGGAATCTTGCCAGCCGATGACTCTCAGGGAGAGTTCTGATCAAGATGGGACTGAACAGCCATCAGCTCTCTTCCCTGAACAGGCTCTTCCTATGCCTCCCCTGCCTCTGAGCAACTGTTGACTCTAGCTAGTGAGAGTTCCTCTGCCTGATGAGTTGACTTGTGAGCCTGCTGGAGTGGTAGGGACCTCTTCAGACATTGACGCTTGCCCTGAGAGCTTGTCCGACTGCCCGCTAAACAGCAATTGACTCTCCCAGAGAAAGTTCCTCTGCCTGACAAGATGGGAAAATCTTGCCAGCCACTGACTCTTGCTGGGAGAGTTCGTGCTGCCGACTGAACAGCCGTCAGCTCTTTCCCGAGGGCTCCTATGCCTCCCCTTCTCCCTGAGCAACTGTTGACTCTAGCTGAGTGAGAGTTTCTCCACCTGATGAGTTGACTTTGTGAGCCTGCTGGAGTGGTAGGGACCTCTTCAGACGTTGACGCTTGCCCTGAGAGCTTGTCCGCCTGCCCGCTAAACAGACGTTGACTCTCCCAGAAAAGTTCCTCTGCCTGACAAGATGGGGAAATCTTGCCAGCCACTGACTCTCGCCAGGAGAGTTCGTCTGCCGATGAACAGCCGCTCTCTTCCTGAGGGCTTGGGAAGCAACTGTTGACTCTAGCCAGTGAGTTTTCCTCAACCTGATGAGTTGACCCTTGTGAGCCTGCTGGAGTGGTAGGGACCTCTTCAGATGTTGATGGCAGAGAGTTCTCCGCCTGCCCGCTAAACAGCTCTTTGACTCTCCCAGAGGCTCCTCTGCCTGACAAGATGGGAAAATCTTCCAGCCACTTTTCTCTCGCCAGGAGAGTTCGTCTGCCGACAGCCGTTGACTCTTCCTGAGGCTCCAGCAACTGTTGACTCTAGCCAGTGAGAGTTTCCACCTCTCCTGCTGGATGAGTTGACTTTTATGAGCCTGCTGGGTGGTAGGGACCTCTTCAGACGTTGAAGCTTGCCCTGAGAGCTCTGTTCCGCCTGCCCGATCTAAGTGAGTTCCTCAACAGCCGTTGACTCTCCCAGAGAAAGTTCCTCTGCCTGACAAGATGGGAAAATCTTGCCAGCCACTGACTCTCGCTTGGAGAGTTCGTCTGCCGACTGAACAGCCGTCAGCTCTCTTCCTGAGGGCTCCTATGCCTCCCACTGAGCAATTGTTGACTCTAGCCAGTGAGCAGCTGAGAAGTTGACTCTTGTGAGCCTGCTGGAGTGAGGACCTCTTCAGACATCTGATGCATGCCTGATGAGCTTGACTTGTTGACTCTCCCAGAGCCTGCTGACAAGATGGAAAAATCTTGCCAAAGGGACTCTCGCTGGAACAGCCGTCAGCTCTCTTCTTCAACTGTTGACTCTAGATTGAGAGTTCCTCCACCTGTTGACTCTTGTGAGCCTGCTGGAGTGGTAGGGACCTCTTCAGAGACGCTTGCCCTGAGCTTGTCCGCCTGTAAACAGACGTTGACTCTCCCAGAGAAAGTTCCTCTACAAGATGGGAAAATCTTGCCAGCCACTGACTCTCACCAGGAGAGTTCGTCTCCCTGAGAGAAAGCTCTCTTCCTGAGGCTCCTATGCCTGCCTGACAAGTTGATGCCAGTGAGAGTTCCTCCACCTGATGAGTTGACCCTTGTGAGCCTGCTGGAGTGGTAGAATTGAAACTTGCCTGAGGCGTAAATCCTGCCCGCTAAACAGGCGTTGAACTCTCCCAGAGAAATTCACTCTGCCTGACAAGATGTTTGCCAGCCACTGACTCTCACCGGGAGGGGGTCGTCTGCCGAGAACAGCCGTCAGCTCTCTTCCCGAGGGCTCCTATGCCTCCCGCCTCCGAGCAGCTGTTGACTCTAGCTAGTGAGAGTTTCTCCGCCTGACGAGTTGACTTGTGAGCCTGCTGGAGTGGTAGGGGCTTCTCCAGACGGTGACGCTTGCCCTGAGAGCTCGTCCGCCTGCCCGCTAAACAGCCGTTGACTCTCCCAGAGAAAGTTCCTCTGCCTGACAAGATGGGGAATCTTGCCAGCCGATGACTCTTGCTGGGAGAGTTCGGCTGCCGACTGAACAGCCGTCAGCTCTCTTCCCGAGGGCTCCTATGCCTCCCGCCTCTGAGCAGCTGTTGACTCTAGCCAGTGAGAGTTTCTCTGCCCATCCAAATGGTGACATCATTCGCCAAACGGCTTCAGTTATTCACCTACTTACATCCAAACACGCCTTTCATTTCACTGAATTGGAAAAAAAAGGAAAAACTTATTTAAAACAATTCAAAGTCACGCGGTTCATGATAACGGGGTTACCACTTCCCCAGCTATCATATGAGGACCTCGTGGGGGCCTAGGCAAGATGCTGTTTGAGGGCCCTAGATAGATACTTTTGAGATAATTCAAGTTATAGACGGCAAAAGTTTTTTATGTTTTTTTCTTTATTATTTGATGATTTTGTCGATTTTTAAGTTTCCTGGCATTGATCCTTCTCCTGCTTCATAATCTGTACCTTTTACAGCCTTCCTTTTCTTTCTGGTCTTTTTCTTGAATGGCAAGTCCATATTTACATCTAACTTGGTTAGGTATGATGATGAAATATTAGTGCGCTGGAAGCCAAGACAGGTATCTAAGTGACTGGCCTTATAGCCTACATTATAATTAGCAACTGCCAGTGCAGCAGCAAAGTCCAGCATCTGTTCTCTTGTGACAGGACCCATCAAATGAGACATCCATATGCAATAAGTCTCTCCTAGGTGCAATGCCGTGTTTATCAATATAATACTTGAAAAGTTCTATGGTATTCATAAGTAAACTTCTCACTTTTGCTACAGCCAATTCAGTAATGTGTTGAGCATATCTTCCATAAGTTTTATTATTAATTTTCCCTGAACTCAAGCACCAATCAGTTTTGAAACCCATTGTAGCCTAACCCCAACAACATTGTTACATAAACAACCATAGAAAGTTAATGGTAAAAAGCTTGATTTACATATATCATCATCATTTATAATAATTTCACACCCTCTGCACATAACTAAAATGGAACAGTCAAGTAATTTATATAATATTTTCACGTCAGTATCAAATTTTCACGACAGTATGGACAGGCCATTTTTCTAAATACACCTGCAATATAATCACATTTCATAATACAGTACTTCCCAATGGTTGCGTCAACAGGCTTTCCACTGAATACGATTTATGTTCTAAAAAAGAACGTTTTATGAATGAACTTTCACTGAGGGTTTTCTTTTCAGTTTCAAGTTTTTGCTTGAATGCTTCACCCCCTAAATGTGCATCCTTTCTGTTTCAATTGTTTCCCTGGCCTAGGCATCCTGGAACAACTGTATAACGAATCGAACTAAGTAATATTACATGGAAAAACGAAGGAATATAATAAAATCCTTGAATTCAGTCATTCATGGTACCTCAGACTAAATGCAAACAAACTTTCATGGAGACGTTATGAAACGACATGCGATACAAAGTAGTTGCTTGCCGACTACCCGCCTTTGGTATGAAATGACTCGAGGACAAACGTTTATCCATCCGAGAAACGTAAACATCGCTAGAAACCACGAAAAAATGAGAAAATCCGAAAGTAATAAAGAAATTGCGATCTGTAATGTTTTGACAGAAGCCAAGAACGACCACGTGGCATTTAAATGGAGGGTGGTATTAAACATGTGCGCGCGCAAATGCGCTAAAACCCACCGAAACTGAAAGTACAATGTCTATAGTATACTATGGGTTGCTTATCTAGATTTCGGTTTGACTACCATTTTTACCTAAAATATAGGGTTTAGGGTCCCTTAGCGGGAATGATAAGTCTTAATTATATAGCACAGAAATCTGTAGTGTCAACAATTGCAATTAATTACACAAATGCTAATAAATGAAAATTGTCATAGGTATATACATATACAGTAATATAAGGTGCACATGATAAAATCTTTCAAATTTTAAATGAAAATTAAAAATTTTCAAAGGAATCTGGACCCCCGCTCGTGGCCTGGGAAATTTAAATTTTCCAAGCAAGCCCCCCAGGTGATACAGGGCCCCTAGGCAATCGCCTGAATCAGCCCTATAGCTAAAAACGGCACTGATTATACGCGTAAATATTGTCAGTTGTTCTGGTAATATGTGCTTCACGGCTTATAAAACCTAGTCGCATGCCGTAGGCAATTACCGTGGCTAATGTTTTAACATGCAAACATATCAACCAGTATTTTTTATATATACTCGTATTGTTAATAATTCTTCTTAGTCTCGCCCCGTTATATCAAACTTTTGTATGGAAATAATTGCTTCTTCTGTCATAGTAGCGGACTCGTATTATTGCAATCTTGGATGAGACCGCCTCAGACTGCCAGTCAGCCATAGCAATCGTTACCGATATCGTGAAGCCACGTGAGCAAGATGGCACTTGAGATTTTCAGTACTGCTGTTACCGCTCTTTTCGAAATGTTTTGTTTGATTTGTTGGCAAAAGAGTTTAACTGGCGAGATTTCTAACAGTAAAGATTTTCTTTCTTGTAGTTTTAGTTTTTCACTTGTTTTTCTCCAGGCAAATATTATTAACCCTGGACAGGTAACCTGTGTAAACTTTTACACACCGACGCTGCGCAAAACACGGTTTTTTCGCTCCCACGCAGGGCGATCAAGCTCAAACAAGATCATTTTCATGGAACAGCGAGTCTATGCATCGGTGCGTCAGGGCAGGCAGTTGTCCGCCGTCTACCGCGCAGAAAACATCGAAAAAGGTTCGTCTAAAAATTGTTTTGTGTAATATTTTACACTACATTACCAAAATCGTGACTTTTTTACTTTTGGGTATTTCTTCGAAGAATATTCAGCATAAATCAATTACTCGTTATAAGTAGTTTATTTTTTGTTTATTTATCAATGAATGTTTATACTACAACGTATTGCCACCATATTGGGTATATACCGACGCCTTATATGATTTTTTGCCGTTTTACTGAATTTGCATTTTTTTCATTTTTTCAGGTTCGACAATGGCTCGTCGCACATACCTTGAAGATGAGGAGATTGACCGAATTCTGTTTGAGGAGGAAGACTCCAGTGATGTGGAAGATGTGGAGGATGTTGTCATAGAAGCTGACAGAGTGTTTGATTCACTCCACGACGCTCACGTGGCAGGAAGAGGAGTTGGAGGGCAGATCCCACATGAGCTCGACGACGACCTAGATGATGAGAGAGGACGACTTGGTAGAACCCACACCTTCTACATCATCTACCCCTTCTACTCCACTGAGCCCTAGTGAATTACGTAGTAGGAAAAGAGGAGAAGGGCCCTCTTCAACCTGCAGAAGGAAGGTTGGTGGAGATGCCCTTAGCCATTTACAAAGGGGAAGGACAGGACTGTGTGCACTCCAAACCCAACCCATCAATGCCACCTATTATCCGCACGGATCAAGTGCTTCCTGGGGCCCCAACCACACACACGTTGCTTGCCAAGACGTGTGAAGAATTTTTAGCCTTTTCCTGAGTGATCCCCATGCTTGGAAGGTTTGCATGCACACGTGTGACAAGATCCAGGACTTGCCGGATCCAAGTTCAAGAAGCAAGAAAAACTGACCTTCAAAGATGTCTCTCTCATGGAGCTGAAGGCACTACTGGGCATCTTAAAAATGTACCCCTTTAATAAAAGTCAGCGGGAACCTGGCCTGATTTTTTTATTTTTGATGTTGGGAACTGTATAATGCTAATTTGAATTTATCAGGTAGAATTACTGGCTTATACATTACTTTGGGGAATATCATTCTAGAAAAAAAGCCCATGCCCTAGGTTGTAAGTCAGGGATTCAATAAAGACATATATATTTTATATATATATATATATATATATATATATATATATATATATATATATATATATATATATATTACATATATATATATATATATATATATATATATATATATATATATATATATATATATATAATATATATATATATATATATATATATATATATATATAATAATATATATATATAATGTGTGTGTGTTTAAAGTAACTTTATCACTTACACAATTGTCTGTACATAATACAATTTTTCAATAAAAATTATTGAATAAATATTTCCGCTAGATACCATCAGTTTCAATGAGGTCCTGTTGAAATATATATATATATATATATATATATATATATATATATATATATATATATATATATATATATATATATATATATATATATATATAATATATATGTGTGTGTATTATATACATATATATATATATATATATATATATATA
>NC_089786.1:24009530-24022030 GCF_040412425.1 Macrobrachium rosenbergii
AGAATAGTGTTTGGGGTTTTGCTTATGACTGGAAACAGAAATCAGATTCACTGTGAGGCCGAAATCCGCGTGGTGTAGATTTAAAAAGAGGGGTCCTCTCTCTCTCTCTCTCTCTCTCTCTCTCTCTCTCTCTCTCTCTCTCTCTCTCTCTCTCTCTCTCTCTCTCTGATCCATTTACTAGATTTTTTTACGTAAATTGTTTTTATATTGGTCACTCTATTTATTGACTGTGAAATCTATACATACATTATACATTAGAAATGGAAGTGAGATCATTAGGCATAGTAGTTGAAATCGAAATGGTGGACTTATTTTGATAATGTGTGATCATCTAAGTGTCTGTGTTTTTTTTTCTGTTTGTGTTTGTGAGAATTCACCGCATTTACCTTCGGTAAATATGTAAATAATGACTTTGAAAGGCTTCTCATTTGTCCCAAAATTCTCTAATGACGGCTAGTGATCTCGAACGATAACCCCACTTTTCGATAGGTCCTGGCACCTGTTAAGAAGCGTTCGATATAGTGTAGTAGGGAAAAAAATCATTATGAAACATTGATTTTTTTTCACCCATTCAATTCTGCGTTTACTTTATTCTTCCCCCAATTTCTCAAATACCTCATGGTTGCATTACGTATACGTGGGATATTATCTAGAATTGTTCCTCATCATGTTGACACCGGTCTCCCCTGCAATCCAGATCTACGTGTACTACAAGCCTCGCCCCCACCAGAGGCGACCGGTCTGACAGATAACGGAAAACAAAACCGTTGTGTGTGTCGTTCTCGAAACCTCCATCCCATCTATACTCACTTCATTTATCGATATAGGTGTTCAGTGTTGATGTTATCTAGCTTTGACTGAATGAAAGTAATTCTAATACAGTCAAACACATCTGCTTAATTTATTGGATGTACTAAACTGATTATAGGGTTAGCAGTGGGAGGAGTTTAATGACGTCACCAACAGAAAGGTAGTGGATTTCCGCCCAGTCTGCTGGTGGTTTCCATAACGTTACTGAAGAAAAGATGGACAGCACTTGTAAAAATTAAAATTTCATTTTTGTCTATGTTTGTATGTATGTCACGGGGTAGGAGTTTGAATTTGAGTTGCAAGCCTTTCTGGGGTGCATGGAGGCCGTGTGCAAAATTTTGTTTGGGCCTGTGAAGCTGTTCGGATTTCTATAGAGTCCAAACAAACAGACAAACATTCACTTTTATATAATAGACTAGCTGACCAACCGGGTCCTGCTAGGAAAAACTCTGAATGACAGTCTACAGGTGGGGGGGGGGGAGAGAAGGGGAAGAGGAGGAGAAGGAGAGGGGAGGGGGAAGGTGAATAGGGGACGGTGGAAGGGGAGGGGACGGGGAAGGAGGAGAGAAGGGGAGGAGGGTGGAAGGGAGAATGGAGGTGAGAGAGAGGGGAAGGGTAAGGGGTAGATATAGGGGAGTGAAAGGGGAGGGGAAGTTTCATTCCTCTATCAGAAAAGAATAAAAGGCATCTTCACTAAACAAAGACAATAAATGAAAAATATAGTGTTTCTACAATACATGGTCATGTATGTCTGTGTGTGTGTGTGTGTGTGTGTGTGTGTGTGTGTGTGGGTGGGTGGGTGGGGCGTGAATGTCTGACCCCCTTGCAACAATAGACGGACCTTTTATCAATTACATGGAATGCACTGCACGGCAAATCGTAGGAAATCCATGCAGGTATGTGACTTCGTCAAAACGCATGAATTCTTAGTGGCTGAGCGTAGTGCTAACTCATTACCGTATGAAACTTCAGAAGCTCAAGGAAGAAATGGAAGTGTGATCATTAGGCTTAGTAGGTGGAAATGTAATGGTGGACTTATTTTCATGTTGTGTAATCTTCTAAGTGTTTGTGTTTTTTCCTGTTTGTGCTGGTGAGAATTCACCGCATTAAGTTTGGTAAACATGTTTAGAATGACTTTGAAAGACTTCTTGTTTGTCCAGAAATTCTCTGAAGACGGCTAGAGATCTTTAGCAATTACCGCATGTTTCGAAAGGTGACTGCACCCGTTAAGAAGCATTCGATATAGTGCAGTAGAAAAACATCATGACTAAACGTTGATTTTTTTCTCCCATTCCCTTCACTTTCTTCTCCTCTATTTTACGTTTACTTTATTTTTTACTACTCTCTTCATTCTTCCCATAATTTCTCGAATTCCCACTCTCTTCATTCTTCCCCTAATTTCTCAAATTCCTCGTGGTTGCATTACGTAATCGTGTGATATTTTCTAGAACTGTTCCTCATGTTGACACTGGTCTTCCCTACCATCCAGATCCCCTACAAACCTCGGCCCCACCAGAGGCGACCAGTCTGACAGAAAACAGAAAACTCAAAACCATTGTGTGTGTCATTCTCAAAACCTCCATCCTGTCTACACTCACTTCATTTATTGATATAGGTGTTCGGTGTTTATTTTATCTAGCTTTAGGACTGAATGAAAGTAATTCTAATACAGTCAAACACATCTGTAATTTTTTGGGTGCACTAAACTTATTATAGGGTTTGCAGTAGGAGGAGTTTAATGACGTCACCAACAGGGAAGGTGGTGGATTTCTGCTCAGTCTACTGGTGACTCCATGACGTTACTGAAAAAAAGGTGAACACCACCAGTAAAAACAGATATTTCATTTGTTTTGTCTGTGTTTGTGTGTCTGTCATGGGGTAGGAAGGGGTTTGATTTTGAGTTATAACCCTTTTTGGGGGTGACATAGAGGCCATGTGCAAAATTTTGTTTGGGTCTGTCAAGTGGTTTGGGTTTCTATAGCGTCCAAATAAATATACATACATTCAATTTTCTCTATATATTAGCTGACCAACTTGGTGCTATCCAGAAAAACTTTGAATGACATTCAATAAACTCTCTCTCTCTCTCTCTCTCTCTCTCTCTCTCTCCCCTCCCTAACACCCTCAAGTTTACCTGTCATTTCTAATGTCTGTTCATTGAAACTGACGTTAAAACTCATGTGTAGACAACAGTTTGTGGGTGGAGATAGTCCACTCACCAGAACGGATGAACTGGTGGTATTACCTAAATAGTTTCCGACTGACTGACAGGTAATTGCACGTGTGGACAGGTTAGCGCCAATTTCATGACATTTTGCTGCTGTATTCCATCTGGGAAGCATCTCAGAGGCTCTTATCAGAATAGGAATGAATTATGTAAGGACTTATTTATTTCACTGTTAGACCTATCAACGCTATTTGTAGCCCCTTAAAAGTCCAAACCATACAATGAAAATCTAAAACAGTATTTCCATGTGATACAGACAATTTGGTATAGGCCTAGGTCAATGATGTCTTTTTATGATATGTGTTACTATAATGAAAGTAAATTCACTGTCCAATTCATGAAAAAACTGAACCAACCCCTCTGTTCTAATTTAAACTCGTTCATTGATATTGTGTGAGAATAGTCGTCTTTTTTTAATAAGGAATATTTAATCTATACTCTGTTATGCCTTTTTACTTCTTTCCTATTATTAAGTGCATTTCTGCAAGAGTTAGCCTTCCATCCCCTCATCGTATTGAGGAAAAAAGTGGCAAAACACTTTCCTACACGGCTAACTTCAACTTGTGATACGTATTCTTTACATTGGTTTCAGGGACGTTTTTAACATAACATAAATTACAACTCATTATCTTTACAATGATATCAAATTCCTTAACGTAGAATTGTGTATAAAGTTACACATACGGCAACTATAAACTTGGTCAGTTCATACGCTAATGTAATCATGAATCAAACAAAATCTTTCCCTTCTTGAAGGAATAATAGGTTATTTGTTGTTTTGAATAAATATGCATTGATTAAAAAATAGGAATGAAAATATATCATTCTAATGTATATTATTTAATAAATTTATTACGCCCAAAGACGTCAAACAAAGTTACATATTAGCAGTTACTTACAGTACATCAGAAATCAACAGAAAAAAATTACAGCATTGAATTGTCAATATATCAGTTACAAAAATAACATATATGAGATCGTATTCCATTATCACAACAACTGCAACAGACAGTTTAGCAGCCACCAAAGTGTGGATGACGAGTCAAAATTAAGTCTAGGTGGTCATCTTTGAGTAAATATTGGCAGGTTTGAAGTAAATTTTGTCCTTGAGGTAACAGATTCCTGACAGTGGGGCAATGAAGGCAGTAGTGTTCAAGGTTATTGGCATTAGCAAGGTTACACAGTTTACATGAGGTGTAGTGTGGTATATCTAGTGTCTGTCCAACCTGCCACACAGGACGATATCCCAACCTTATCCTGGCACTTACGACATTATGCCTACACACCATGAGTCCACGTCGCGGTACTTGTGGCTCTCTGCAGAAAGTTATCATGATGTTGTATGGAAACACTAGTGCCCCTCTCTGCATCCCTACGCTGTACTGTACAGGCAAAAGCTGCTGAATATATTCTATGTTTAAGGCAGCGAAGTGAGGGCTCAACATTTCTGTCATCAAGTTCAAGCGTGCAGGCAGCTTTAGCAAGACTGTCCACCATGTCATTCCCAGCAAGCCCAATATGGGAGGGCATCCACATGAAGGACAAGACAAGCGAGGCATTGTAAGCAGCAGCGAGTTGACACAATATGTCTCGCACAACACGGCCACAGCTGGGCCTAGAAGATGTCAGTGCCTGGAGTGCAGATTTGGAGTCACAGATCACCAATCCATTCACATTTCTTCTAACAAGTAGGGTTACTGCATCCCATATACCTTGAAGTTCGCAATAAGTGGAACTGGATGAGTTTGGCAACCTGCGACCATGCCACCCACCCTCAGGAGATTCTAAAGTGGGGGAGAACATAGCACATGCTGCACTTCCATCTGCCTGTACTGAGCCGTCCACGTAGATGTGGTGTCCTGCAGGAACTGAAATTGACACTTTGGCTATTGTTTCCAAAACCAACTGCTTCTGTAGACTGGGATGGGCATCTTTAGAGGTTGGTGTGAAAGTGACAGCAGGAATAGGAACCCGCCATGGTGGCAAATCTTGGATGACTGCTTGCTCAGGTACAACGATATCAAGGTGTCGAAGATTTTCACATACTGCCCTAACTAGGTTATGGCCCCCTGGCCATTCTAATGTATAACCATAAACAATAATTTTATTTTCATAAAAATAGTATTACCTAAAAATAGTTTTCTTGATGGGAATACTATTCCTTACGATGTATAAAGGTATGAATTGACGTGTTGTGTAAGATGCAAGCACTTCGAGTTACTCGAAGTGCAGTAGTTACCATTTCTTAATTTAATCCCTATTTGCATCTAATACATTTACCCTCCAAGTGCCTTTCGGAAAAGATTTCCAAATATAATGATCTGCATTACTGAAAAGTTTTAATCTAGAATTTTCAGTCATTATCTTCCAGGTAATCAGTATCAAGCAACGTGAAAAGAAACTTATCTTCTGTATGCAGTGAAGTTTTTTCCAATTTGCACGATAATTAATTCTGACTGCTGGATTGTCTAAGGTGATATTTTGATTATTCCAGCGCAGCCAAAAACATGTTGTTCTTCCTACACAATATTGGTGATCGTGTATAATTGACATAGGATCACGTGTAGGACCATTTTAACACCATATGGGAAAAGGGAATGTGTTTATTTACATATATTATACAACGTCTCCAACCATATGTATGAATTGGCAGGGCAAATGAGTTTGGTGGTGGTTTCTGCTGGCTGAAGTCATTGCGTTAAGCCACTACTATGCATGCGCGGACTCGCATTTGCCTACTACGTAAAGAAATTATTGATTTTGATTTTCAATGTAGATTTTATCGAGGTAATAATTATATTATCAGAATTTATAATAAAAATTCGCGTAAATTCTGATAAAAAATTTATATTATAAGGGATTTATTGTTATAGGTTAATCATACTTCTGGCAGTGTCAGAAGAGAAGGTAAAGTGTCAGGTGAAAAATGAGGATAAGCCCTGAAAACTGAAGGAAAAGGTGATGTAAAAACGAAGATTTCACTTCTTTTGTCTATGTTTGTATGTCTGTCACGGGGCATGAGTTTGATTTTGAGTCAGAAACTTTTCTGTGGTGACATAGAGGCCATGTGCAAAATTTTGTCTGGGTCTGTCAAGGGGTTTGGATTTCTATAGTGGACGAAAAATACATAAACTGTATATATATATATATATATATATATATATATATATATATATATATATATATATATATATATATATATATATATATATATATATATATATATATATATATATAAATATACATACATATATATATATATATATATATATATATATATATATATATATATATATATATATATATATATATATATATATATATATATATATATATATATATGTGTGTGTGTGTATATATATATGTATATGTATATGTATATATATGTATATGTATGTATATATATATGTGTATATGTATATGTATATGTATATATATATATATATATATATATATATATATATATATATATATATATATATATATATATGTATATGTATATGTGTATATATATATATATATATATATATATATATATAAATATATATATATATATAAATTATATATACACATACAGTATAGATTATATGTTATATATGGGGTGTTTCGAAATTAGAGCCCCCTCTACAGCATAAACTAAAATTGATATGGACAAAACAAAAGTAATTCAGAACAGGTATTTATTTAAGTTTCTCTCTGAGTACTTAATATTTTGTGTGGCCTCCATCTGCCTGTACCACAGCCTGCATTCTTGAGGGGTATGATTTCAGCAAATCGCAAAAAAGCTGAGACTCGGACCCCATTTCCCTGAGCACTTCGGTCACCTCTCTTTGCAGGTTGTCGAGGCTTGGTATACCATCATAGTTCACTGTGCATGCTTCAACACGATCCTTTAAGATACTACCAATGTTTTCACACACATTAAGGTCTGGGGAGCTACCTGGAAATTCACTTGATGAGAAGAAATCAATACCACTGTTTCGAAGCAGCTCCTGTGTCTGAAGAGCCTTGAAACATGGTACCTTATCATGCAAAAATGTGACTTCTTCAACAAATAACATATTTTCAGGATCCTTGAGGAAAGGAAATACTCCACCAGTAAGCACAGTTTCTCTGAAGTATTCGCCATTCCATGACTGTCCTTTTTCTTTGATGATCCCCATGAACCATTTGGCTATGAAACAGAGAAAAATTCCCAAACATTCAGGAAATTTCACAACTTGGCGATATCGCACGTCATCGCTGATATCATCCAACTTTGCAACCCAAATGATGTCATTTTTAAGATTGGTTTCCTGACTGTGTAAATGAAGAATTCATCTGATGCGGCAACATGGAGAAAGTCAGCTTCATCCTAATCTTTAAGAAATGAACCACAAAACCATGCATGGTCTTATCTCTGTTACTGAGTGATGTTTGGCTTGCTGATAACATGAAATGGCTTGATAGCAGATTTTTTCAACTCACGATATACAGCACTATAACTTCTCTTCTTTCCCCTTTTTGTTTCTAGTTCAAGCGCCAATTTACATAAAGACTTTCTTAGTCTACCCACTGCTTCAGCTATGATGTCTTTTGACTCCTGAGAAAGGACTTCAGGCCTCTAAGATTCTCACTCTTTTCGTGATAACAGTCATCTGGATTTTTGTTCTAGTTTCTTTTAACAAAGGATTCATCTCTTTTAATGTATTTAGCTATCCAGGAACGTGAAATGAAGGATGGGTCAGCATCCCTGGCCTCTCTGAAGGTTATAGCCCAGATTCGGTCAATCCATCTGATTTCCTCTGAGTCGTTAGTCATGGCTGTATCTAACTCCGTCAATCAGTCTCCAAATACAAGAAATGTAAAATGAAAAATAGCTTAATAGAAATTCAAAATAATGTACTTGGAGATAGGCTATAGCAGAAAACTTCATAAATTTCCATTTGTTCTGTGGAGGGGGGGGCTCTAATTTCGAAACACCGGTATATATATGTAAGTGAATGTTTGTATATTTTTTTTTTGTCAGTTATGAGCATTTGCCTTTTCTGTATTCACAAATATTAAAGCACAAATGTCGTTTAATATCGAGCTGACCAGGCTTTTGGAATACCTTATACCCAAAGGGCAATTATAAATGATAAGTGCAGTTTATTTAAAATCGCTGTCTATCGCACTTTGTAAAGCAGGCTATGCTTCGAATCCAGACCTGTGTGGAAGCACTTATGTAAAATTTCCCTTGGGTGCAAAATATTCCCAAGGTTTAATGAATTTATATCAAAAAGTATGTATGTATGTATGTTTGCTCGTATGTTTGAATTTATATATTATATAATATAATATACCAAGAATCCGTTGGCTTTATGGTGAAATTGTTACCGTCATACACAAATTTAATTAAAATTGGGGAAACTGTTCGTGAAGTCAGCCTTCATTAGTTTTGGATTATCAAGTTCAATACCTTTCTTTTATATATATATATATATATATATATATATATATATATATATATATATATATATATATATATATATATATATATATATATATATATATATATATATATATATATATATATATATATATATATATATATATATATATATATATATATATATATATATATATATATATATAATATAAATATATATAAATATATATAAATATATATATATATATATATATATATATATATATATATATATATATATATATATATATATATATATATATATAAATTTCTGACTCACGTCGGGATGAAACCAGGTCTCTCAGGTGGAAAGCAAGGGCGTTATCCACTGGGCCATACAAGTCTAAAAGAAGTTGGAATCTGAGAGCAACTGCACCCAAGGAATTACCTGGGCAAGCTAACTGCTTGCATACCAGCGAAGTTTTCCCCAACTTCCCGACTCAGCAATGACCCAATAGACAACATTTCATTCAATTATCCCTTCTGAGTGAATAAGATAGAAATCATCAACACACAATCACGTGTGGAACAGAAATAAATTTCTGACTCACGTCGGGATCGAACCCAGGTCTCTCAGGTGGAAAGCAAGGGCGTTATCCACTGGGCCATACAAGTCTAAAAGAAGTTGGAACCTGAGAGCAACTGCACCCAAGGAATTACCTGGGCAAGCTAACTGCTTGCATACCAGCAGTTTTCCCCAACTTCCCGACTCAGCAATGACCCAATAGACAACATTTCATTCGAATTATCCCTTCTGAGTGAATAAGATAGAAATCATCACCACACAATCACGTGTGGAACAGAAATAAATTTCTGACTCACGTCGGGATCGAACCCAGGTCTCTCAGGTGGAAAGCAAGGGCGTTATCCACTGGGCCATACAAGTCTAAAAGAAGTTGGAACCTGAGAGCAACTGCACCCAAGGAATTACCTGGGCAAAGCTAACTGCTTGCATCCCAGCGAGTTTTCCCCAACTTCCCGACTCAGCAATGACCCAATAGACAACATTTCATTCGAATTATCCCTTCTGGTGAATAAGATAGAAATCATCAACACACAATCACGTGTGGAACAGAAATAAATTTCTGACTCACGTCGGGATCGAACCCAGGTCTCTCAGGTGGAAAGCAAAGGGCGTTATCCACTGGGCCATACAAGTCTAAAAGAAGTTGGAACCTGAGAGCAACTGCACCTGGGGAATTACCTGGGCAAGCTAACTGCTTGCATACCAGCGAGTTTTCCCCAACTTCCCGACTCAGCAATGACCCAATAGACAACATTTCATTCGAATTATCCCTTCTGAGTGAATAAGATAGAAATCATCACCACACAATCACGTGTGGAACAGAAATAAATTTCTGACTCACGTCAGGATCGAACCCAGGTCTCTCAGGTGGAAAGCAAGGCGTTATCCACTGGGCCATACAAGTCTAAAAGGGAGTTGGAACCTGAGAGCAACTGCACCCAAGGAATTACCTGGGCAAGCTAACTGCTTGCATACCAGCCAGTTTCCCCAACTTCCCGACTCAGCAATGACCCAATAGACAACATTTCATTCGAATTATCCCTTCTGAGTGAATAAGATAGAAATCATCAACACACAATCACGTGTGGAACAGAAATAAATTTCTGACTCACGTCGGGATCGAACCCAGGTCTCTCAGGTGGAAAGCAAGGGCGTTATCCACTGGGCCATACAAGTCTAAAAGAAGTTGGAACCTGAGCAACTGCACCCAGAATTACCTGGGCAAGCTAACTGCTTGCATACCAGCGAGTTTTCCCCAACTTCCCGACTCAGCAATGACCCAATAGACAACATTTCATTCGAATTATCCCTTCTGGTGAATAAGATGAAATCATCACCACACAATCACGTGTGGAACAGAAATAAATTTCTGACTCACGTCGGGATCGAACCAGGTCTCTCAGGTGGAAAGCAAGGGCGTTATCCACTGGGCCATACAAGTCTAAAGAAGTTGGAACCTGAGAGCAACTGCCCAAGGAATACCTGGGCAAGCTAACTGCTTGCATACCAGCCAGTTTTCCCAACTTCCGACTCAGCAATGACCCAATAGACAACATTTCATTGAATTATCCTTCTGAGTGAATAAGATGAAATCATCAACACAAAATCACGTGTGGAACAGAAATAAATTTCTGACTCACGTCGGGGATCGAACCCAGGTCTCTCAGGTGGAAAGCAAGGGCGTTATCCACTGGGCCATACAAGTCTAAAGAAGTTGGAACCTGAGAGCAACTGCACCCAAGGAATTACCTGGGCAAGCTTGTAACTGCGCATGGTATTTCCCCAACCAGTTGGCTTGCCCTTCTGTAATAAGATGAAATCATCAACACACAATGCGTGAACAGAAATTTTCTGACTCCGTCAGGATCAAACCAGGTCTCTCAGGTGGAAAGCAAGGCGTTATTTGGGCCACTGCTAAAATTGGAACTCCAGTGGAACTGCTCTGAATTACCTGAGCAGACCTGAGTTCGATCCCCACGTGAGTCAGAAATTTATTTCTGTTCCACACGTGATTATGTGATGATTTCTATCTTAATCACTCCAGAAATCACGATATCTCTATTGGATCCACCCAGGTCTCAGTCGGAAAGCAAACTGGAGCCATCGCTGGTATGCAACCTGAGATTTGAGGTAATTTCTGCAGTTGCTTGCATGCCAGCGAGTTTTCCCAACTTCTCTTACGACTCATGTGGCCCAATAGGGCAAGCATTTCATTCAGATTGTCCTTCTGAGTGAATAAGATGAAATCATCAACACACAATCACGTGTGGAACAGAAATGATTTCTGACTCACGTCAGGATGAACAGGTCTCTCAGGTGAAAGCAATCTTATTCACTGGAAGGGATACAAGTCTAAAAATGTTGTCTAACCTGAGGCATTGCTGAGTCGGAAGTTGGGCAAGCTAACTGTACATACAGTTAGCTTTTCCAGGTAATTCATGACTGCAGTTGCTCTCAGGTTCCAACATTTCATTCGAATTATGGCCCTGAGTGAATAAGATGAAATCATTCCACCTGAGAGACCTGGAACAGTTAAATCCCGACTGAGTCAGGATCATTTCTCTCTCAACGGGTGGATTGTGCGTTATCCATGATACAATCTAAAAGAAGTTGGAACCTGAGAGCAACTGAAATGTTGTCTGGGCAAATTGGGTCATTGCAGAGTTTTCCCCAACTTCCCCGACTCAACAATGACCGTAGCAACATTTATTCGCAGGTAATTCCACTTAGGTGCTTGCTCAGGTTTCCAACTTCTTTTAGACATGTTATCCACTCCCACCTGAGACCTGTTCGATAAAAGTTCCACACGTGCTGGAACCTATCGAGAGCAACCGCACCCGAATGAAATGTTGTCTAGTTGGGGAAAATGAGTCAGGAAGTTGGGGAAAACTCGCTGGTATGCAAGCAGTTAGCTTGCCCAGGTAATTCCTGCAGTTGCTCTCAGGTTCCAAACTTCTTTTAGACTTGTATTGCCCAGTGGATAACGCCCTTGCTTTCCACCTGAGAGACCTGGGTTCGATCCTGACGTGAGTCAGAAATTTATTTCTGTTCCACACGTGATTGTGTGTTGATGATTTCTATCTTATTCACTCAGAAGGATAATTTGAATGAAATGTTGTCTATTGGGTCATTGCTGAGTCGGGGAAGTTGGGGAAAATCATTGGTATGCAAGCAGTTAGCTTGCCCAGGTAATTCCTTTGTAGCTGCTCTCGGTTCCAACTTCTTTTAGACTTGTATGGCCCAGTGGATAACGCCCTTGCTTTCCACCTGAGAGACTTGTTCGATCCCGACGTGAGTCAGAAATTTATTTCTGTTCCACGATTGTGTGTTGATGATTTCTATCTTATTCACTCAGAAGGGATAATTCAATGAAATGTTGTCTATTGGGTCATTGCTGAGTCGGGAAGTTGGGGAAAACTCGCTGGTATGCAAGCAGTTAGCTTGCCCAGGTAATTCCTGGGTGCAGTTGCTCAGGTTCCAACTTCTTT
>NC_089786.1:24027030-24069530 GCF_040412425.1 Macrobrachium rosenbergii
GATTTTTATCTGATACTCAAGAATCGCTAATTCCTTTGTATTCTTATTTGTAAAATGTGTATTGGTGGTTGTTTTGAAAATAATATTTGGGGAAATGCCATTTAACGTAATTGTGTAATAATGGTGTGAACATGATGACGGCGTTTTCGTTTTTCTTCTTTGACGAAAACTTGTTAGGTTTAGATTTTTCTAACGTTGAATGTCTAATGTACATTTAGTTTTCGTTTAGGTTAGGGAAGCATATATATATATATATATATATATATATATATATATATATATATATATATATATATATATATATATATATATATATATATATATATATATATATATATGTATAATTATATGCATGTATAATCGAATCACGAAAATATGGAACAGGATGAATATATAAATAATGGTGTGCTGCGAGACCTTTCGAAAGGCCTCATAGCACTCTCTTCAATTTTGTCTTCTCTTTCCTTCGTGGATTTTGTCTATATTTATGTATATATATGCATATATAAATACTTAAATATATATATATATATATATATATATATATATATAAAATATATATATACTGTATGTATAGGCTGTATATATATATAATAAAATATATATACTGTATATATATATATATATATATATATATATATATATATATATATATATATATATATATATATATATATGTATGTATGTTTGTATATATACACCCACTGCATCAATCCACGGACGCCATTTTTCAGGTCTGAGGAAATATAACTTGCACACAAATAACTCTTGTCTTTTAAATTTAGTTTTTTTACCTGTGTTTCCTTTAGAAGGCTTTGAAAATCAGAAGAGGAAGTAAAACTTTTAAAAATCATTTCTTCATTGGGTTCCCCCTCCCTATCCTCCGTCGAACCCGAGGAAATGAAAAATGGTAGGTTCTGTTTCTTGGTCTGACTTTCAAAGTATTTCAGTGAGAGTCTTAGGAAATAAAATAAAATGAGAAATTGAGAGTCCAATGTGTAGCTGATGTATTTACATGTATATTGATATTTAGATGAAATGTACGCTAAGGAGGTATTCGTTGCATGGAAAAAATGGATTCTAGGCCGAAATAATACAATTGTTTTCGTTCTGTCATTTTCACGTCATAATGACTGTCTATAAATTTTTGAAGATCACTTTCAATAGGTAGCTGAAGAAAACCTGCAAAATTAATGATAGGAAATTACTAGTGGACTATTTTGTACGATGAAAAATCTCTATATAAACGGGGGACCAGAACAGCATAAAAACAATGAGACAACTAAATCTAGTTTGCTCATAAAAATCAGACAGTGTAAAGGAAACCTCTGTTACGTTAGTGATTCATATAAAAGCAACAGAAATATCTACAAAGTGCTACAATCAGAGTCAGACATTCAGTGAAGAGGTGTCGATATTGAAGCGATTTATTTGCAAATACCGTGATAATAGACGAGTATTGGACAAACTTTCCGAAGTAAACATCTTATTATAACTTCCAAAGCAAGAGAGAGAGAGAGAGAGAGAGAGAGAGAGAGAGAGAGAGAGAGAGAGAGAGAGAGAGAGAGAGAGAGAGAGAGAGCCTAATAGTGTTCAGACTTTTAGTGACAATGTTGTCGAGTCTTCATAGGCATGAAGAAAATATATGCACATTTTAAAAGCGCTTCTAATTTTCTAATATATAATATTTGAAAAAGGCGAAAATGATATTCAAGGTACGGCCGAGTAAATAATTCGATTTTCAAACTGTATTTTACGGTACAATTCCTTCAGGCGTATCATGTAAAGATTTCATTTAAATCATTTGTGCATTCATTGCAACGAATTTATGCAATATAGTATAGCATTATATGCAGAATATTAGTTCAGGGTACCAGTTTAGCTGTGATTAATATAAATATCCCTGTTCTAGCACTATTGGCGCATATCCTGTGGCGGAAATCATGAAACAAATGTCACAGAAAAATCGGTCTCATTGTACAAACCTTTTCATGAAGTATTTTTTTAATAATCTATCTATAATAATAAAAAACAAGTGAATCTTGTTTGTCCTTCCCCTGGTGACAGTAGGGGAGACATGACCTAGCCACCCTTCCCCCTGCAAAACGGTTTGTCCACCCCGGTTGGGGGCCAGGTAGGTAGGGAACAGGAGGGTCGGGGAGGTACCCACCCTCCTGCAAACCTGGTTTTCTGCCCCGGGTGGGGGCGGGGTAGGGGAAACAGCAATGCCGGACTTCAGCTCACGTAGCGCGCACCAAAAGCTCATATATAATAATAATAATATATGCATCAGTGGAACAGATTTTATATATGGTCTTTTCAGTTCTTATTATTTTCTTCTCATCAGGCCTGATATTTTTTGCTAATAACTGGCCGATTTCCATAGTCTCGGTAAGAAAATGGTGTTTTTGAATTAAGGTTAACTTGTACTTTATACAAGCAGAAGTTAAAATCGGCGTTTGGTCGCTGTAGAGTTTCTGAGGCTCGCAAATTGAATCTGGGAATCTTCTTCATCGTAAACTAAGGGCTTAGTGGAATTCCAACGTTTCCAACCATATCATCGGTTCATTCTCAAGGAAGGGTGGGTTTGTTCTGGTTGGAATGAACGAACGAACGAATTAGGGATAGGAAAGATTGGGGATGTATTTAGGGTAGAAGACGGGGTTGAGGGGACAGGTTAGAGGTGATAAGGGAGGAAAGTGAAGGAAGTTAGGAGAGAAATAGAGGGGGACAGACCCCCTTGCTCCGTCAGGTGAAGTTGGCGATGAAGAGGAATGAGGGACAAGCGGAGTTAGGGTCACGATGTGGTTATGAGTGATGATTTTTTTTTTATTATGCAATGGGATTATTTAGCCGGTATTTATAGTGTCCCAGGTGCTCCGTGTTGTGAGAGCTGATTTTTCATTGGATGGTTCAGGGGATAAAGCCCCTGAGCGAAGCTGTCTCTCCGAGGTGGATGCTCGCACTGGTCTTCGCATGCTGATGTAAGAGGGGGGGCGTTAGTACTGGGAAGGTCACTGCCAGTAGATGGGGGGCATCACCTGATTGGTCCGTTCGTTGGGCTCGGGTGCCAGCAGGCAGGGTCCTACGCGCCACCGGTGGGAGGAGGAAAGTCCTTTCCGATGTGTAGGGCCTCCAGGAGACGAAGGCCGCGTTGGTCTGCTGCCTTATCGATTATTCCGATGTTGGGAATTATATCCTTTCGTATTATTCTGATATTGTGGGTGTTCTTGGCATGGTTATGGATGGCGCCTTCCTGAGCGTGGCAGGAGATCCGCTTGGAAAATCTCATTGTGGTCATACCATTGTAGGTGCCGAGGTATTCACGGACAGGGCATTTGTATTGTAACCACGTTGGTTCTATTCAGAGGTTCCTGTACCGCGGGGCCTTCGTTGTTTTTCATGATCAGGCCACTGGTTTTTTTTTGCTCTTGTAATAAATTACCAGTTTAGCCTTTTTCCTGGGTCTGTAGGAGAGACGTTTCCTTCTATGACATTACGAAGGGCGCGCTCGTCCTCTTTGTATTTTCTGTGAAGCACTCCCTTGTAAAATAGAGTGACGTCTTCAAGGGTGGCGGGGCGAGGCTCCTGTTCGTGCCATTTATCAATGGTTCTGCGTATGCATCTCGCAGTGTCCCGGTTGGAATACCCATTGTTAATGTAAACCTGGGCAACACTAATTCAGTGTGAGTGACCTTCCAAGAAGAGCAGTGTAAGAGAGCTCTCCTGATGAAGGCGCTGATTGTAGTGCGTTTGTATCTGCACTGCGATCAGCGGCTTCATCAGGAGAGCTCTCTTACACTGCTCTTCTTGGAATGACACTCACACCGAATTGGAATGTTGCCCAGGTTTAAATTAACAATGGGTATTCCAACCGGGACATCGCGAGATTCATGTTGTTGAAGTCACCAGTCAGCAAAATTTGCGTATTATAAATTGGCTTATTATTATAAATAAAAAAAAAAATCCTCGTATATGTTGTGGTTAGATCGCTGATATGGATAAGAACAGCAGTGAGCCCAGGATCGATCCCTGGGGTACCCCCAAATGATATATTTGCAGGAGAGGATAAGATTGAGCCAGTACAACAGATTGGATGCGATTGCTTATATAATTTTCGAGCCGAAAGCAGTCGATATTAAGGTAATTGAATGGTTAAAATTTAATGGTGACCCAGTAATATTTTCATATTTCTGTGTTTTCTTAGATTTTATTGCCTACCTATTACAATGTAGTTTTCGCTGAAAGGTTAGGTCTAAAATCATCTTGTTTGTTAACCAGTAAATGGTGTGACTGAAGGAAACCCGTTAACTGAAGGGCAGTTGTTTTCCCAAATAACCTCCGACCGGCCAGTGAAGAACAAGAGGAATTTGTTTCTGGTGATAGAAATTCATTTCTCGCTATAATGTGGTTCGGATTCCACAATAAGCTGTAGGTCCCGTTGCCAGGTAACCAATTGGTTCTTAGCCACGTAAAAGTAAATCTAATCCTTCGGGCCAGCCCTAGGAGGGCTGTTAATCAGCTCAGTGGTCTGGTTAAACTAAGATATACTTATAGAGAATGATAAGCAAAATATAAATGGTTATGTCATTTCCAGCATTTGCGGTTTCTTCACTCATTTACAAGGGAAGTACCTTATGATGTTTCCAAGGGTCCGTGACATTGTAGAATGTAGAAGAGTGAAAAAGAAAACGGGATCCCATCAGATCCAAAAGTTTTGGGATTTTAATTGTTTTATGCCAAGAATTAAGGGGTATCTGTTAAGTGGCTGAAATCTGAATTTATTTCTAATGATGATGATGTTGAAGGTTGATCGTAATGGAGCCAAATAATATGCAAGACATTTTCCTATGATCAATCGAGCGTGTTCTTTCATGCGTTAGTAAAATATTAACCAATACCACCTGTTTTCTTCCGTCTACAATTTCAAGTGAAAGAGGAGATATTTTTGTTGAGAGGTATCATTTTCATGATGACGTTCCATGTTACTCTCATGTCGCTCTTACATTCAGAGAATTTTTTGAAATGGTATTTCTTCGTATTATGGCCATGTCTGGTAGATTTTATTTATTTATTTATTTATTGTAAATTGTCTGTCATTGCATGTTGATTTTAGTGTTTATTCATGGGGTATGAGGGGGTTTAATTATTTTCGTAACAAAAGGAGCACAAGTGTCAAACAATTCATAAAGGCATTGTTAATGATGAGAACAAGGTAATGTACGTTATTAGCGTATACAAAAGCAATTAAGGAACAAGATTAATTGTTTTAATCGTGAGTTCACAAAAATAATCAGGGAGTCATTCCTAAGGGAGTGAAATGCCTTAACACTATGTTGATGTTTGTATAAGCTGTTAAAAGTTCATGATCACCCACCGAACAGGGCAAGACATCAGAATGAACAACGAACATAGGTCTATGAGTAATGATAGGATCCAAAAGAATTGAGGAGGAGGTTGTGACATGGGTTGTTTTTAAGACCAGCTAATTCAAGTGGAAAGTTTTAATGAAGGTTGAAGTCATGGTCTCTCTGGAGATGTTAGTAAGTGGCCTTCAGGTGGCCTGCAAGGTCGATTGCTTCCCTTGCGATAAGGCCCCACTTTTTTTTTTTTTTGTTCTCTTCTTTCCTTATTTTTTTCTGGCTTGTTCTAGAGAGGGAGATTTGTTTGGACCTCCCTTTGCCCTTTCCTTTCATTGAACATTTAATACGTACCCCGTAGCGGGGTAGTGCCGTCAGTGCACCTCACGTGATGCACTGTAGGCATTACTTACAAGGTTCTATGCAGCGTTGCTTCGGTCCCTAGCTGCAACCTCTTCCATTCCTTTTACTGTACCTCCGTTCACATTCTCTTCCATCTGACTTCCACCTCTTCTAACAATTGTTTCATAGTGTAGCTGCGAGGTTTTCCTCCTCCTACACCTTTCAAACCTCCTTACTGTCAGTTTCCCATTCAGCGCTGAATGACCTCATAGGTACCAGCGCTTGGCTTTAGGCCTAAATTCTATATTCTATTCTGCTCTATATACGTACTGTAGATATATTTGTGAGAGTGTGTGTGTGTGTTTGTGATTGTGATAACCACAGTGCCGTTTTAAATTCCAGTTTTGTTCATATTTTGGATTATAAATATATATTTCAGTGTAAAAAGCAGTAATCGATTAAACACTTGGCTATGGTGGTGAAGGTGGGCCTATTCCAGGTATAGTAAATGTATCTGAATTCGTTAGAGATATGTACGTATGAGAGGGAATAGACCTTTCTTTGTAGTCAAGTGGATACTGTTGCCTCGTTCTGATATGACAGATGCGTTTGCAGGTTCGAATCTCTCCCGGCCTTAGAATTTCTTCACGTACTTACTCCTTTGTATCCCAATCTTTGTAGTGAAAAACTCATCCAAAATGTGAGGCAACCAATTAGCTAAGAGGGCATTGTGGCTATTACAGTTATATTTGTATTTGGTAAAAAAGGTAAAAAAAGTGACCAGTAGGTTATTAATGAATTAATTAATTATTTAAAGTCCACGTTCTAAAACAGTAGACTTCATAGTGGAGTTTATAATGGTCAAATTTCATGTTATTCTTTGTTTTTGCGGAATATTCTTTTTATAATTCTTGTTTTCCTAGACGCTGTTATTACCTCTTTTTTTTTTTTTTTTTTTAGCTTATTGATGGAAAACTGCAAACTCTGTTGAGGTCTTTGTCCAACAATGTCTCAGGAGGATCACATTCCAATCTGATTAAGGTTACGTACTTTTTTAGTGAACAAAAAAAATCTTCCTGGTTTTGTTGAGCTTGAGAGTCCTTGAATGAGGCAGTGCTCCCATATAGACAGTTGCTTCCTATATTCGTCTATTGATTTTAGGTATTTTTAATTCGAAAGGCTTTCTATCTGATGAATGGCTAAACTTGTTTCGAATTTTGATTTCCTTCAACTTCGTCGTGAGTTCGTGAAAAGTGCAACATTCTCGTTTACAGGTTTTATTTGGGACATTGTTCTCAAGTGCTTTTGGATAATTTCACCTTTGATGTATAAGTCAGACTTCAGTGTTTCTCAGTTTCATATTTCGCATCCGAAATATGAAACTACTCATGACTCTCCCTGAGTAATTTAAGAGATTTCTTATTTTTAAAATAATATTAAACCCTACCGTTTAAATATGAATAAATCATTCTTTATTAATTACAGTTGGCTTTGGCCTGTATGGATATGTACTCGAATTTTGACTGGAAAAAATCCAGGGAATACTTTAAAGGTAAAATTGTATATTTCATTATTTAATTGAGCATTTACATGCCTGACGCAACAATATGATAGCTGCAATGTGAGGTCGGCCATGCAACATTCATTTAAATATTTATTTTGAAAATTCGTTATTCAAACCTCTAAACTCCAAAAATACATGTACGGGTTCATAAAATCCTCTTCCCAATAGAATGAAATATTTATGATCGGAACTAGAATTAAAAATAATTATATAAGGTAGGAATTATACCATATACATTTCAAAATACAGGAAGATTTTTGTTTTCTTATGAGGAAGGCAGATGAGATGACGCAAGAGTTGGAAGGGTTAGTAAAAGGTTGAGAATTCTAGTGTAAGTGACTCTTGAGGACGTAAGGAGTTCAGTTAAGAGTTGAGGAGTTGAAAATACCTGAAGTTTGCAGTATTACAAGTAAGATACGGCTGTTGCAGTACTGTGGTGATAGTGTGTTTGTATGGGCTTGCATAGAACGTGAGGATGAAGGAAAGGATCCGGAGGAATAGATATAAGGAATATTTGTTCTGCTGTATGAAAGTAAAAGTGAAAGAAGCGGCTGTAAGAACTGTTGATTCATAGCATTACATGTTGTAAACTGAGAAAGTGTATAGTTAGATTTTGATTGGGAAAGTAATAAAAAGGTAGAAGGATTGATAGGGAAAACAATTAGTTGAAACAAGAGAGTTGATGTGTAACAAGCTTTTATTATAAAACATCATGTGAGAGGTTTAAAAGTAAGATACAAAATTCTGTATGTGTGGCATACATGAACCTAAAAAAAAGCTTTTGAATGGCCTGATTAGTGGGCAGTGTTGAAAATATTTAGAATGTATGCTGTAGAAGGCAAGTTGTTGAGATGGATTAAAAATATTTATGATATAAGCATATGATTTATTAGAATGTTTAGATGGGGAGTAACTATTTTAGTGTAAAAGGGTGCTTGAGACCAGGGTGTGATACCCCTCCATGAATCTTTTGTATCTTTATGGCTGGAGTGATCCGAAAAATTAGAGAAAGGTCAGTAGACGTAGGTGCCAGGTTTCAGGATAGGAAATTGAATTGTGAATGGAGTATTGAATAGCTGATGTTTGCAGAAGCTAGGATAAATTCGAGAGTAGAAGTAAGTAAAATTAAGTTTATGAGGGTAGGTAAATGATGGAGATGCTGCACTGGATAGCTATACAGATGATACAGGAATGGTAGCAGGGTGTATGTAAGATATTGGGAAGACACTTAATTATGTATGGAAGCCAGTGTTGAGGTGCTTGCAAGTATTGTTGAGTCAACTGTTTATTTCTGAGGTGACGTGTGTACGTTGAATGAGGATAAAAAAAAAGGGTGGTCGGTAAATTGCATCAGGTGCCAGTCAGGAGTGGAGATGGCGTGGGGCTGCTAACCTTTTCCCAAAATAATTCCATTTGTTCTTCCCTTTGTTTTTTTAAAGAATTTTCCAGTGTACTGTCTCCCAAGATTAATAGATTCCAGAGATTCTTATGTCGATGTAGCATCTTTGCTGATGAGTGCAAGCTTAGTAATAAAGTGTCTGTTCCAAAGAGTGGCTTATCTGCAGACTGCAGTAACTACAGACGAATTTCTATTCTCCCTGTGCTCTCCAAAGTTGCAGAAAATCTCATTTTTAAGCCACTATATGTGGAATCCAAAGGATCGTTAGAACAAAGTCAGTGTGCATATAGGAAGCAGTTAAGTACCTGTGGTGCTCTTATAGATTTGACATGCCATTTACGAAAGAACTTTGATAAGGGTTTTAAGTGTAGAGTCATTCAAATAGATTTTAGTGCTGCTTTCGACATAGTAAATCATAGGGTACTTATTTTAAACTTCAGGATCTTGGAATGAGCGGTATGTATTAGGAACATTTGAAAGATTTTTTTAAAGGTAAGCAGCAGTGAGTTGCTGTTTATGGGATCTAGAACGACCCAACACTTTTAGTGTCTGGTATTCAACAAGGTAGTGTCTTGGCCCGCTGTTGTTTTTAGTACATGTAAGCGATATGGTTGTCGGCCTGGTAAACAAGATTTTTCAGTATGCCGATGATGCAACACTTGTAAGTGTAGTAAAGTCTCCACTTTTGAGAAATGAAGCTACCTTTAGTCTCATTCGGGACATGCATCGGGTTAGTGAATGGTTTAGCTTGTTGGGTGCGAGGCTGAACGCAAGTCAAGCGAAAACACTATTGATTAGTAGGTCTCGTACTGATTTCCACCCCATCCTCCCCTTCAAGTGGATGGGACTTTACTGAATGAGTCTGAAGCTTTGACTATAAGTAGCGTAACTTTAGAGTTGCATCTTAATTTGAGAAACATCTAATGAAAGTATCAGCAAATGCCGCAACCTGTTTTAGGTCGTTTGTCCTTCCTTTACGAAAATACTGTTCTCCGGTGTGGATGTCTGCTTCTGCCAGAAATGTAGCCCTCTTAAATAAGTTGGTTCGAAGGTTTCCCTATAAAAAAAGTATCCCTGATCCCCTTTTCCTACCGAGAGCGACCATTTTTGCTAAAGAACAGCACCAGTATGCAGTAAGTGTGCCTTGCTGTCGAACTTCTCAGTTCCAGAGATCTGTTATTCCTCACACCGTTTCCCTTGTATTGTAATGATGTACTTATATTCTTATCTGTTTGTCTATTAATTTATTAATTTTTTCATTTCTAATAACTGATCTCTTCTTTCTGTATTTCCTATTATCTTCTATAACTTCTTTCAAATGACACCATATTCTTTGGAAGTTTGAATTTCAAGTCAGCTGCACCTGTAGGCTTGTTCCATATCAATAGCGCTTATCATCTGAATATAATAATAATAATAATAATAATAATAATAATAATAATAATAATAATAATAATAATAATAATAATAATGGTTGTGAATCTGGCAGATACAACTTTAATCCAACTCTCTGATGGAAGCAGATAAAATAAATGAATAATATATTGATATTGATAAGAAAATTAAAACATTAAAATGTAAATGAATGAATAAAGTAAATAAGCAAATAGATTGTCACTATTTTAGGGACAGATTTGGTGGTACAGTATACTTAACGCTTCCAAGCCACCGTGACAAACTTTAAACCAGATTTCTGCTCAGAAATTTCCCAGCGAAGTCTGCCAGATGGACTAGAAAACGGTATATTGGATTCTTTCCCAGAATTGGAAACCCGGAAAACTTTGCCAAATTAACTCAAACGCCCACCTTCCGACGGAAGGCAGCAAGATATTGTCTTGCTGAAACTTGTCTCATTAATACACGAGGGGCGAGGGTTCAGTCAGACACCTGGCTCACTTCTCTCTCTCTCTCTCTCTCTCTCTCTCTCTCTCTCTCTCTCTCTCTCTCTCTCTCTCTCCCCGCTGTCATTCTGTAGTTGTTTCTGTCTTGCATTATATAGCTTTCTTTCTGTCTCTATCACTTTGTCTTCATCACTTTCTCCTAACTCATTTTCAAGCTCCCTATCTGATCCTGTCCAATGATTCTCTCTCTCTCTCTCTCTCTCTCTCTCTCTCTCTCTCTCAGTTCAATTAGTGTATCTCATTATCATACAACCGCAGTTGGAAATAATGATATTAGTAATACATGGTAAGTTTGACCTTCCAGGTACTACTAACCCATTTTTGCTGATGTATGTTACCATTTTTTGTGCCAAATTCAAGATCATCTTCCAATAACAGTTTTTTTATGCTTTTAGTTGTCGTGACTTAAGTTTACACACGCATACACACACAATTATATATGTCGTATATATACAGTATATATATATTTTCCAACTCTTTTCACCAGCCTCCCAGCCTACATTTTTTTCCACATGATCAGAACTACTCAGAGTGCTATGCTAACGTTTTAACCATACTGTTATAAGATTACCCTTTTAATTCTTCCCATGACACATGTACAACATAGACAATTCAACTCTACACCTCCTACCTTGTGTCTTATTCAATATACACATTTCACATCCATAGGTCGATAGGGGAGAGTTGGTTCTAACAACTCTTTATATTTGCTTTGGTTTGCTCAAGTTTCTTTCCATCGAGCTACCTTGCTTGCTTTAGCTATTCTTTGACTCACCTCTTGTCTTGTCCTACCATCATTCAAAAATCTACTTACAAGTACCAATATAGATCTACTACATCCCTTCTCCAATCATCCATATCATATTTACTGCTCAAATTTAGTCTCATATTCACTGCTCAAATTTAGTCTCACCTTTCTACTTTTGCTAATATTTGCAAACTCTTCCCATAGTCTCTGCAACATCTCTTAACTAACACAATAAGTACTCTATCACCAACAAAGATCAGCCATCTGGCACTCTATCCACGACACATTTCCCTATCCCACAACTTTGCACCTGCATCTCTTCTCTGGCTTCTAAGATCACTCCAGTCAAAAAGAAATTAAACAGTCACGGCGACATGAAACAACTTTCTCTCAGGTCTATTTATACTACATGCCAGTTAAACTTTTAGAGGCATGTAAGCCACATACAGCATTTTCACTTTACTTTCAAAACTGCTCAATATAATATTTATGACTAATAACTGATCCATACAAACTATTCTCTGTCTAAACATACACTCCACTTCCATCAGTCCTTATGTTATCTGTCTAACCTTTCTTAATGAAAATTCTGGTAAACAAAGTAATATTTCATCTTATAATTCTTGCATCCTCCTCTCTCCCATTTATTATTTGGAAACTTTTCCTAGCCCAGATATATCTTACTTACCCTGGTTGGGCACTCGACCACACCTTCGCCACCATACTGCAACAAGTCTTACGCCTATTAATTACCCTCCGTGCATCTTTCAAACGAATTCTCAAAATACACCTTCCATTCTCTTCAAACAGAATTCCTGTATTTTTATCTTTTATTATGAGAAACATTTGCTTACCGACTTCTTTATATTCACTTCCTTATAAAGCAACTTATTACCTTTCAAGTCTTAACTCACCTTCCCCCCCTTTTATTTTACATGCTCTTGCTTTTCTCTTTCAGTCTCTTCTTGACCAAAATATCTATACCCCAGTACACACACACACACACACACACACACACACACACACACACACACACACACACACACACACACACACACATATATATATATATATATATATATATATATATATATATATATATATATATATATATATATATATATATATATATATATATATATATATATATATATGCTAATTGACTTATAAGAATGAGCCCATAGCCAGAGAACTTCCACAAGGCTAATTATTTTATATACCTATGAAAGATACATTTCTGCACCCAGTCGAACCCCTAACAAACGACTATTTTCTGCTATCCAGTACTTATTAAAGCCTCACATTCCATTACCTCTAACACTGCATCTGTAAAGAGCTGTCAAGGTTTCCCATTTTCTTTCCCCCCTTAAACTTCGAATTTTATACTTTCTCCTCTTATAGTTGAGAGAAACTACAATAATTCCTTAAAGAAGAAACTTGAAGGAATTAGTCAGGCTCATCCGTGGTGGACCAAGTTTGTGTCATCTGTCTTTGGTTCAGGCTCATCTTCCATTCTTCCACGACTAACAGATGATGGTAGATTGATTACTGGCCCTAAGGAAAAGCTGAACTGCTTTATTGAGCTTTTGAAGTTAAGCAATCAGCTGAAGATGTCCCTCTTCCTGATACTTGTCATCCTGGACCTACTCTTGCAAAATTTGCATTTTGCTGTAGGGATGTGAAGAAAATTCTTGGTAATGTTGATAACTAGGGTGGAGAAGATCTTGATGGTTTCTTCCCTTTGATTCTTAAAAATGTTTCTGGTGTGTTGTCTCCCAAGGTTAGTAGGTTCTATAGATTTTTATGTTGACATAGTATCTTTGCGTATGAGCGCAAGCTTAGCAGTACAGTGCATGTTCCAAAGAATGGCATATCTGCAGACTGCACCTACAGGCTAATTTCTATTTTCCCTGTGCTCTCCAGAGTTGCAGAAAAAGCTATTTTTAAGCCACTGTATAAGTATTTGGAACCTCAAGGATTGTTTGCTGATAGTCAATACTACATATCGGAGGCAGTTAAGTACCTACAATGCTCTTTTAGATTTGACATGCCGTTTGCAAGAGAACCTTGATAAGGGTTTTGAGTGCAGAGTAATTCAAATAGAATTTAGTGCCGCTTTTGATTTAGAAAATCATAAGGCGCTTATTTATAAATTTCAGAATCTTGGAGTGGATGGATATGTTTTATGTTTACTTCAAGATTTCCGTGCAGGTAGGCAGCAGTGAAATGCTGTTGATGGGATCTTTAGTGAAGCAAGACCTATTGTGTCTGGAGTTCCACATGGTAGTGTTCTTGGTCCACTGTTACTTTTAGTACATGTAAATAATACGGTTGTCGGCCTGGAAAAGAAGATTGTTCAGTATGCCAATGATGCAACACTTGCTGGTGTAGGCAAGTCTCCACTTTTGTGAAATAAAGCTGCCCTTAGCCTCAGTCGGGACTTGGAACGGGTTAGTGAATGATGTAGGGGGTGGGGTATGAGGCTGAACCCCAACAAAACGAAAACACTGTTGGTTAGCAGATCTCATATAGATTTTCCACCCTTTTCTCTTCTCCAAGTCGATGGGACTCTGCTGAATGAGTCTAAAGCTTTATCTATTCTAGGTGTAACTTCTGACTCACATCTTACTTTTGAGAAACATCTACTGGAAGTGTCATCTAATGCCGCAAGAAAGTTAGGTATTGTACGAAAAGCCTCATATATTTATAACAGTGATCAAATCAGTGCAACCTGTTATAGGTCATTTGTGCTTCCTTTACTAGAATACTGTTTTCCGGTGTGAATGTTTGCTTCTACCAGAGATTTATCTCTTTTCAGATAGAGTAGTTCGTTATATTAGCAGTTACCACTTGTTTGTCACTTTTTCATAAGTTGTATTTCAACAGAGTTCATTCACATTCTCAGTTGATCTCTGATCCCCTTTTCCTGCCGAGAACAACCAAAGTTGCTGAACAGCAGCACCAATATGCAGTGAATGTGCCTCGCAGTAGAACTTTCCAGTTCCAGAGGTCCGTTATTCCTCACACCGTTGGACTGTGGAACATCCTCCCTGAGAATGCTGTGCAATTGGAACTCTAAATTTTCAAGTGAATTTGCAATGCATTACTACCCTAATACTATTCTTCTCGCATTTTGATACATTTTTATCTATTTATTAATTCATTTTTTTTTCTTTTTTTGATAAGTGAGATCACTTCTTACTGCATTTCCCTTTACTTCGTCTTTACTTCTTCCTAATGATGGCCAGCCCTATGAGAGCTGATAGCCAGCTCAGTGGTCTGGTTAAACTATTTTAATAATTGAAATCTTTCTAATGAACACCATATTCATTGGAAGCTTGAATTTCAAGTCAGTGGCCCCTATGAGCTCGTTCCATATGAGTAGGGTTCATCTTCTGAATAATATAATATTAATAGTAATAGTAATAAAAGTAATTATGCTTGTTATCCTCCATTCATTCCACAAGATCCAACCATCTCAAAACGGGCTTATTCATCTTTCTGTCTTTAATAGCCATTTTGCCACTTTATGTACCTACATTCTATATCCTTTCGATCTTATCTCACCTATAACTACACAAACCAAGTTACAGTACATCTCAATTCTTCAGCATTTTTTTTATTCATATTCATGATCAACACTTTACTCCCATAAAGGAGAGTTGCCTCAGAAATTTTCAGCATTTTTTATTCATATTCATGATCAACACTTTTTATGATATAAAGAGTTGATCAGAAATTTTGAAAAAAAAAAACTGCTGAAGGAGTAGTGTTGATCAGCATTTTTTTATTCATATTCATGATCAACACTTTGTCTCCATATAGGTGAGATGCCTCAGAAAGCAAAATTTCTGAGGCAACTCTCCTTTAAGGAGTATTGATATATATGAATACAAAAATGCTGAAGAATTGAGATGTATTGCAACTATATATATATTATATATATATAAGAAAGATATTATATTATATTATATTATATATATATATATATATATATATATATATATATATATATATATATATATATATATATATATTATATGACCCTATACCCAGGTCAGATAGGGTCATAATCTCTTACAGTATCTGTTTTAAATACAGCGTCGTGTCATCTTACTTCCCCAAGATTCTCTGGTAGCAAATGGCCGGCCCTAGGTCAGCACATCCTTTCCCTCCCGTCGACTCGTCTCACTGAATCTGTCCTCAAACAAAAGCCTACTGAAATTAAACACTGACATACAAAACTAGACTTTATTTGCAAATTTAACGAAAGTAAAAGCTACGATCATGAAATGGAGTGAATTCCACCCCCTATAGGCTAAATGGAAATCATCACTAGAGGAAATTCTGATTCACAAATATTCATTTGTGAAAGATTAATGATTCTAGACCAACCAGTAATTAGTGACTAACACCCTGCCCTGCCACCAAACAAAGTTAAAAGGTCATAATTATTCTGGACCAAAATAAATGTCATATAGTATGTAAAAGAATAAACACCACTTCCAAAATATTCGTCCTCCCAGGATGAACCCAGAATTCCTGTTAAAAGAAACATATTATATATTAAAACTTGAAATGGTGTTACAAGAAATCAGTATTCAGAACGGAAAAATGCACAATGGAGAACAGAATGGGAAAATTCATGATGGAGAACAGAGGAATTTCACTGTAGCACAACTGGGTATTTCCACATAATGTCTGGAAAAGACATGTGTTAATGACTTATCCTACTCACTTTTCTATGGCTGCAGATAAGGTATCTTCATGGTGGCGGTTCTTAAACACTGCATAAGGCAAATCACACCCAGCCACCAAAACCGAAGTCCCCTCGCAATTGTCTGTTCCTCTGATAATATACCATTAGAGTGCAACACACATACACACTCACTTAATCAATTCTCCCCGGAAACGTGATGACACTGGTTCAATGTTCGAAGATAACACTGTCTCCACGCACTTAGGTCATGCACAGAATGCCAAATGCATGCGTCAGATACCCGCTGTATCAACTCTGTAAACCTCCAACATCGACACAATTGCACCTGCAGCGGAAGTGCTTCTGCCAGGCCAGCACATAGTTCGTCCACAGACTTAATATATATATATATATATATATATATATATATATATATATATATATATATATATATTTATTATATATATATATATATATATATATATATATATATATATATATATATATATATATATAAATAAATTTCTGACTCACGTCAGGATCAACCCAGGTCTCTCAGGTGGAAAGCATAGGGCATTATCCACTGGGCCACACAAGTCTAAAAGAAGCTGGAACCTGAGAGCAACTGCACCAAAATTACCTGGGCAAGCTAACTGCTTGCATACCAGCGAGTTTTCCCCAACATTCCCGACTCAGCAATGACCCAATAGACAACATTTCATTCGAATTATCCTTCTGAGTGAATAAGATAGAAATCATCAACACACAATCACGTGTGGAACAGAAATAAATTTCTGACTCACGTCAGGATCGAACCCAGGTCTTTCAGGTGGAAAGCAAAAGCGTTATCCACTGGGCCACACAAAGTCTAAAAGAGCTGGAACCTGAGAGCAACTGCACAAGGAATTACCTGGGCAAGCTTCACTGCTTGCATACGAGCGAGTTTTCCCCAACTTCCCGACTCAGCAATGACCCAATAGACAACATTTCATTCGAATTATCCCTTCTGAGTGAATAAGATAGAAATCATCAACACACAATCACGTGTGGAACCTAAATAAATTTCTGACTCACGTCAGGATCGAACCCAGGTCTCTCAGGTGGAAAGCAAGGGCGTTATCCACTGGGCCACACAAGTCTAAAAGAAGCTGGAATCTGAGCAACTGCACCCAAGACTTACCTGGGCAAGCTAACTGCTTGCATAAACATACTTCCAGTTTTCCCCAACTTCCCGACTCAGCAATGACCCAATAGACAACATTTCATTCGAATTATCCCATCTTGTTGGCTGTGATAAGATAGAAATCATCAACACACAATCACGTGTGGAACAGAAATAAATTTCTGACTCACGTCAGGATCGAACCCAGGTCTCTCAGGTGGAAAGCAAGGTCGTTATCCACTGGGACACACAAGTCTAAAAAAAGCTGGAACATGAGAGCAACTGCAAAAGGAAATACCTGGGCAAGCTAACTGCTTGCATACCAACAGGAGTTTTCCCAACTTCCCGACTCAGCAATGACCACAATAGACAACATTTCATTCGAATTATCCCTTCTGAGTGAATAAGATAGAAATCATCAACACACAATCACGTGTGGAACAGAAATAAATTTCTGACTCACGTCAGGATCGAACCCAGGTCTTTCAGGTGGAAAGCAAAACAATGTTATCCACTGGGCCACACAAGTCTAAAAGAAGTTGGAACCTGAGAGCAACTGCACCCAATGAATTACCTGGGCAAGCTAACTGCTTGCATACCAGCGAAGTTTTCCCCAACTTCCCGACTCAGCAATGACCCAATAGACAACATTTCATTCGAATTATCCCTTCTGAGTGAAAACCATTTAGAAATCATCAACACACAATCACGTGTGGAACATGCTTTGCCAATAAATTTCTGACTCACGTCGGGATCGAACCCAGGTCTCTCAGGTGGAAAGCAAGGGCGTTATCCATGGGCCATACAAGTCTAAAAGAGTTGGGAACCTGAGAACTGCACAAGTGAATTACCTGGGCAAGCTAACTAACTGCATACCAGACATTTTTCCCCAACTTCCCGACTCAGCAATGACCCAATAGACAACATTTCATTCGAATTATCCCTTCTGAGTGAATAAGATAGAAATCATCAACACACAATCACGTGTGGAACAGCCCAGTGGATAACGCCCTTGCTTTCCACCTGAGAGACCTGGGTTCGATCCTGACGTGAGTCAGAAATTTATTTCTGTTCCACACGTGATTGTGTGTTGATGATTTCTATCTTATTCACTCAGAAAGTGGACTAATTCGAATGAAACTGTTGTCTGCATTAGTCATTAATGAGTCGGAAAATGAAAAACTGACTGGTAAATGATAAAGCAGTTAGCTTGCCCAGGTAATCCAGTTGCTCAGGTTCAAGCTCATTTAGACTTTTGTGGGCAGCAGTGGATAACGCCCTGCTTTCCACCTGAAACCTGGTTCGATCATTCTGAACCAGAAATTTATTCTGTTCCACACGTGATTGGTGTTGATGATTTCTATATATATATATATATATATATATATATATATATATATATATATATATATATATATATATATATATATATATATATATATATATATACACAATATGTGTGTATATATACATATTCATGTGTGAGTGTATGCGAATATGCCATGTATGTACATATATCCGTATATCCATATGTATGTATGTGTAAAAAGCCGTAGATATTCCATAAAGGAGCCAAAGATCTATACCCACATTTATATAGACTGAAATCACCGAATTAATTGTCAGCTTTATGAAATCCTCATAAAAATTTTTATTATTTTATGGCTGCATTAGCCTCTTGCAAATGTCACTCTTGGCTACGCCAACCTTACAAGTGAATTTTCTCGTTGGAAATGCTGTAAGGATTCTTGGGAAGAGAATCAGTGCTAGTCGCTTTATCTTTGGAGTTGGTGCGTGTTCCTCGTATTCGCTTTTTAGTTTCCTTTGCTTAAAAATTTCGTAACTGTTTTCCTGGGCTAAATTATTCGATTTTTATTTTCTGTCAAAGAGCTTGTATGGGTGTCACGTTTTTCTTTTGTTTCTTGTTATTCGGAACATGATTTGAGAAATGGCTAGTCGAATTTGCCGAAACTTGGCTTATAGGTTCATTTGGTTGCGTATTTGTGTGATTCACCTTTCTTGGAAATTGTTTCGAAGATAACAGTTGTTGATGTTGAAACGATATCATTCATTTTGAAAGAAGGGGATTTTCGTCTGGGTCGCTGCACATTGCTGGCTGCAAATATGGGGCGTACCGTTCATATTTCATCTTTTATGAGTATCATTCATTAGTACGAGTTAATTAGCTGCAGTCTACCTCAAGTCCGTGCCAGTGCCAAGCCAAGGCAAATAGGTAGGGTTGGAGTCAAGTCAAAACATCTGCCAAAACTAATAAAGAAATGAGACTTCCAAGATAGAAAAAGCTGGAGGAGGCTCATTGAAAACATCGACCCCTGCTAGGGATTAAGCTGAGGGCTACAAAGGTGCGGGTGTCAAAGCCATCCCTTCTAGAAGCTTAGTCTTAAAAGGACTAGCAGGATCTTACCTAACATTCCTTCCTTAATTTCTGATATTCTTAATATGATTATGATCAGGGAACTAGCAAGCATTGCAGCCTTAGTGGTAGAGGTTGTTGCCAAACCGAGAACTCGCACACAGGGGCTTTGTATGAGAGCATTTGAGAGCAGAGCTCTTTTGAAGGTACAATTCACCAGGACGAGCTCATGATCGTCTATTAGGTTTCAATTTGTAATTTATTGTCACTTTAGTCTTAATTTTTCTTAAGCATAAATGGTCGAAAGTGCCCAAGTGCTGGGCTTGACGGCCCAGTTTTTTTTTTTTTTTTTTTTTTGCTCCCTTCAAATTAGGCAATTCTGAATTGTTGAAGCTTTTTTTTGGAAGTACATGACGTTATCGACTTATGCAGTGTAAATATCACGTATTTCGATTAAGAATGAGAATGATAAGAGAAACGTCAAAAACGAAAAAAGAAACCTTACAAAATGACATATTTGTATGGAAAAATCACACCGCAGGATTCGTTGAGAAAGAATGATTTCTTGCAAGAGTAGATGCGGTGAAACATTTCCCATTGCGGGATCTATCCTGGAAGGTCTTCCATTTCCCGCACGCGGACTTTCCAAAGAGAATCCCTTTCATCTTATTTCCCGTCGCAACGGAGGACTCGATTCGACGAAACAAGATCTGATGCCACTTATGGAGTCTCCTAATCCCATCGTCTTTTTCTCGAGGAGTTTCCCCAGACCGCCTCATCCTTTACCAGCGGCCCACCACCGATCATGTACACAGGGTGCATGCGGGCAGGGAAATAAAGGAGTGAAACGGACTCCCCGGAGCTTTGTCCCTCCCTCCCTCCCTCCCCTTCCCCCTAAAAGGAAGATGTGTAATTTTATTCCATTATCCGATGCTGACATAAAGGATAAAGCGGATGACGACTTGGTAAGAATTATAAATGTTTATTTAGCATTACTAATGTCTTGCCAAGATACTGAGTCGCCCACCGGCACTCTGTCTTGTAGGAACCATATTTTCAAACGAATGCTGAACTGGTTTTTATTTGAGTCCTGCATTTTTAGGTGATAATAATGTTTATTTTTCTTTTTCTTTTAGGTGAGTTTTCCTTTTCTTTGCCCTCAATCACAACTGACTATTTCTTAGCTCCAAAAACAGACCTTAAAGCGGAAAGATGATGTAGATCAACGACTGGAGTTCTAGAACGCTATATTTTTTGGCAGTGCTTCATAGAGAGAGAGAGAGAGAGAGAGAGAGAGAGAGAGAGAGAGAGAGAGAGAGAGAGAGAGAGGGTGGGGTGGAGTGGGTGGGTGGGGAACTGCAAGTAATTGTGTCTCACCTGGGTCTGCCCTCTTGTCTCTGTTGTACTGGACGTATTGTTTCCTCACCTTACAAGTTTTGTTCTCTCACTTTTCTATTCTGTTGTTTTGTACTTTTTCCTCTTCCCTCATCTTACAGTTTCTATTCTTTACACCCTACCCTTCCACCAGCTGTTGGTTATGTGAAATCTCATGATCATTTTTTGTAATGTAGGTATCCATCATGTCAAGCAGTCTTTCTAATGACCGTTTGATACTGAAAAGAATTCACTTTGAGAGAATCATAACAAATAGGAAAAAGTTTGGGAAGAAACTCGTTTCGTGAGCTTTCGTTTATATGAGAAAATTCTGAAATTTTGTTTATAGAGAGTCACTACTATGTGAGAGAATCCGACGAGTAAATCTTATAGATTATCATTAATGTTAGTATAAAAGAAGTGTCAGGTGATTGATTGTGAGAGGCTCATTCTTTTGACATAATCTGTAAAGAAACCGTTACCAAAAACAAGAGAACGTTGCTAAGATATCATGACAAGAAATTCATTCTTTTATGAGAACATTTTTAAGAAATACTATTATTCCTCCAAGATCATTTTTATGCGAAAATGTTTAAGAGAGAGAATTTTTTCCAACATTAAAACAAATATGAGAAATCAATAGGAATCTTCCCGTATGAAAAATGACTCCAGATTTATTTAGAAAATCATTTCCTGCGCAAGCAAATGCGACGAAAGATCTCCCTTTGTGGGATCTGTTTCTGTAGAAGTTTTCATTTCCCACACGCAGGATTCGATTCCGTGAAACGAGATCCGATGCCAACTCCGGAGTCGAACGCCTCATCGTTTTGTAGCAGCTCACCGCGGCTGCCTCATAGATGTTTCATCTGATGTTTCAAAAGGTGATCGAGGGTCCAACAGACAGTAGTCTCCGATGTAATCAGAATGCTGCACATGAGGGTTGGTCCAGCATGACCCTTTATCTTGGGCCAGTTGATGTAACCAGAACACCGTGTGAAATGGTGTCGAATGCTTACCATATGGATGGCAGACTTTGTCTTTTAAACGAGATAGCATATTTGTAAATTAAGGTTTTATCCACTTGAAAATCATCCATATTTGTGCTTCTTTTGGAATTGGTGTACAAGTAAGTGGAGTGTCAAAAGTTCTAATTATATTTTTCAGTACCTCTCATAAAATTTTTCACTGAACGTAAAAGCTTGCGATATTGCCGATTAACTAATTAAATATTGTCATTCACCGGCATTCAGTTACTTTACATCGAGTGTCAGTATGACCCCTTCGCTTGTTTTTTTAATGGTAGGTAGCCTGGACACGATGATGAAACCTTTAGGTTGTTGACTGTCATTGTAGTTTATAAAATAACCAAATCTTATTATTAAGTTTGTACTTCATATGCAAATCTTATATGTAACCAGATTTTCCGTATTACTTTTGCATTAATTGACCGTATGTCAGTCATTTATGCTGAGGCATACTGCTGAGAAAAATACCCTCGCAAATTTTGTGTATTTCTCTTTACCTGAAGATTATTTCACTGCAACCTAAGATGCTACAGGAAACGTGGCAAATTATTCCCCTGCTTTAGATACACGGCTGGTGAATGCACCCATTTTTTAAAAAATATTCTTGCTCTGAATAAATATGAACAGCATTTTTTAGGGATGCGACGATAAACATTTATAAATGCACCCATCTTGCGAATGAGCACATAAACTGTGAGTATATAAACATATCTTAGGAATACGCACATTCTTGAGCACAAGCATTTTGTGAATATAAATTTATGGTTACTCTGTTTCCATGAAAGTGAACATTTCATAGTTATAAACCCTTCGAGAAAAGAGACAACATACGGATAATATATTTGATGTATATACATTGTGCTATAAATAAAGGAAATGGGAGTCTCTGAAAGGGACTCCATCAGGAGAGATGCAATTTCCGGTCCACCTCCTGCCGCTTTATAATGTAACTGTCATGTCAATGAACGTTGTATATATTTCTGTAACAGATAGACTCTGTCAAGCACATACCCACACGCGTGCATTGCTCATGCAGAATATATATATATATATATATATATATATATATATATATATATATATATATATATATATATATATATATATATATATATATATATATATATATAATATATATATATATATATATATATATATATATATATATATATATATATATATATATATATATATATATATATATATATATACATACATACATACATACATACATACATACATACATACATACATACACACACACACACACACACACACACACACACATATATATATATATATATATATATATATATATATATATATATATATATATATATATATATATATTTATATATATTACAATCATTAAGCTCCAAAATCTCGTTTAAATCCAATTTGCTCTACCTCAGAAATAACATGACGAGAATTATAATTAAAAAGTTATTTGTCACCTAGAAGATTCGAACACCCGGCAGTGAAAACCAACGACTACAGTGAAGAGTATTTTTACCACAGCCCAGTGGTAAAAATACTTGTCATCGGAGTCGGAGTTCGATTCTCCCAGATTAAGAACCACTTATTAATTATAATTCCCCTCAGTGTTATTTCCGAGGTAGAGTGAATTGGATATTCAAAGACATTTGCAATCTTAATGTTTATGAATATAAAAAACGTCATGGTGATGCAAAAACTCATATAAAATTATGTATATATATATATATATATATATATATATATATATATATATATATATATATATATATATATATATATATATATATATACTGTATGTGTGTATGTATACGCTTGTGTATCTGTCTATACAGTGTACTTTTTTTGTTGGGTGTGAGGCTGGCTGACAGTATTACTCATTCGAGTTGCAAAAATTTGTTTGCTGTGATGTTGCTAAGCCCACATTCTACCCCACAATGTTCATAGGATTTGTGTCCCGACTACCAATGACCTATTTGGGTGGTCTCCCACCCAGTGAATGAGCAAACCCAGACTATTTTATACGCTTTTATTTAGCTTATTTTTTGTATGTTTGTCTATCTGGGTCAAATCTTGTAACTCAATTTTCGACCTGTTCCCTTCGTCCGATGGACTTGAAATTTTGCATGGTTACTCAATCCCGGTAACAATACTACCTTACATGATCAGTAGGTCAGCAGTGATCTCTAGTGACCCTACCGTGACCTCGTCCAGTATCTTAGGACTTGTATGAAGTGAACGACTTCGGATTTTTCATGCCTTCTTTGACTTGGTAGAATAAGTTAATAACTCTACGGATTTTACAAATCTTTGACTCGACAGGATATTATAGAATATCACATTTAATTTCGTGAACCACAATCATGAACCGGTCACAATTTCTGTCAGGACTAAAAAGTATAAAATAAAAAAATTAAAATAAATCTTTTAAACGCGTTTATTAAAAGGCACTAAAAAGTAAGAAATAATTTTTTGAGGCACACCAGGACTTTCTTGCAATTAATCATGCCTACAAATATAAAACCGTGGGCGCCAAACATGGAAGGAAATGCCATAAGAAATAAAAAAAAAATTTCTTGTAGCATTAAAATGATTTTTTACTTTTCAGTTCATTTTAATAAAAGCATGTTTAAAAATTTTATTATTATTATTATATTAGCCACATTCGTCCAGTAATTGCTGAATGAAATTTGATGCCGAAAAGTTCCTCTACATTGGCCACATTTACTACACAGAATGCCAATCATCAGTTTATGACCTCCTTTACATCGGTTCCATCATTCACAGCAGTCTTTTAAGTACTTTTTCTTCACTTGAACATCTTGCTTTCATTACTAGCCACGTGATGAATCCTTCCTCCCCAAATAAAACTTGTAGCGATTTTTTTTTCACTTCAGCCAGTTAATGATCATCCACTAATTTCATCGTCGCCACAGCATCCATCAACTTGCTCTTCTGTCTGCTTGTAAGTTTAAACAAATGGTTATTCTCACCTTTTCTCTTTTCCGAACACACTTATGAATAGTTTTGCTTGGAAAACATGCATTTACAACAGTCACACCCCCTGTCAAAACATCTTCCTTTCGCATTTACTGCAGGAAATCAAGACCAACCAACAATACCTTCGTCTCTTACTTTGTTACTCAGCTTTGCATTTAAATCACATTGCACAACCGCTCACTGTCGACTATAAATCCGGCCAAATGTATGTTTTTCTCCCCAGAACCTTTCACTCATTGTTTTCCATTCTTGGGGCATCTTCACTTACAGTCACGACTTTTTGCTGACATAAATATTTAGTCTCACCCTTACAATATTAATCCGCCCTAAGAGACCAACACTACAGTGAAATATATACATATATATATTATATATATATATATATATATATATATATATATATATATATATATATATATATATATATATATATATATATATATATATATATATATATATAATATATATATATATATATATATATATATATATATATATATATATATATATATATATATATATATATATATATGTGTGTGTGTGTGTGTGTGTGTGTGTGTGTGTGTAATTGTAATTTTCTTTCTTTTAAGTGATTCAGTGAATATTATTCACTTTCTCAGCAAGAGATTTGTGACATCCTAAAGTTTGGATCAGAGTATCTGACAGTTAGCTGGCTGCCGTGGGTTGCTGATACACAATACATACACGCATTTATATATATAATGTATATATGTGTATATATGATATATACATATGTACATTATATACATAAATATAGATTATTTATATATACATATATATATACATTATATATATATATATACATATACATTATATATATATACATATTATAGGTATGTGTGTGTGATATAGGGCATGGGGCTAACAGCTTCATTCCTATAGACATCATGAGAGCCAAATGTTTCTTCCAATCTAGCGCCCCTATCCCTAAACATGGTAATAGATGTATAGTAAAAAATATATATGTATATATACGTGTTTATATGTATATGTATGTGTATATAATGTACATATATGTATATATATGTATATATATGTATGTATATGTATATATGCATATATATAAATATATATACTGTATATATATATATATATATATATATATATATATATATATATATATAATTTTGGAATCTATTGGTTAGTTTTCCAAGTTATATACAGTATGTATTTGTAATAGTAACAGTTACCTCTTAACTTATCTATTTCCTCACACGTTTTGGATATGCTAGTCACTAGAAAGCCATGAATCCATAATACAGAGCAATGAAGACACACCAACTTTATAATGGAGTTAACCTAAACTGCTTGAGCAGTTCATGCATACATAGGCTATGTCTGTCGAATTCAGATTGGTTTTGTCAGAGCTGGAATACACTACGATAAGCTCCCTCAACTAATCATGAGAGAGTTTAAAACTCTTGACTGCTAAGTTGCTGTTTCTTCATTTGCTCTCCATTTCAGATGAATCTAAAATCTAGGCTTTGTAAGGCAAATATATATAAAAAATTATAAGAAATCGAGATTTCAAGAGTTCACTGTGGCTATTACAAATAAACATAACGCTATATATAAACATACATACATACATATATACAGTACATAGACTCATTGTTTTATATATATATATATATATATATATATATATATATATATATATATATATATTTATATATATATATATATATATATATATATATATATATATGTATATATGTACACACACACACATATATATATATATATATATATATATATATATATATATATATATATATATATATATATATATATATATATATATATATATATATATATATATATATATATATATATATATATATATATATATATATGTGTGTGTGTGTGTGTGTGTGTGTGTGTGTGTGTGTGTGTGTACGTATGAAATGACGTCAGTAGTAAGTAATATTTATGGCTTAATATTTGAGAGTAGAACATTCACATGTGCATAAGTTATCTATTAGGGGAAGAAATGCTTCCTAAATGGCCAATGAGCCTCTTCCCATGAGGTCAATAGAAATCAGGGACATAATGGCGTTCTTGATGCTTTTAGTAAGTGAAATTCACCAACTGTCGGGGACAGGAGGGTAACAGCCCCATTTCTGTTTTTTTCTTTTGCAATAAAGATTTTTTATTTTTTCGCAAATAACGAAAAGTATAAGAATAATGTATCCTGCATTTGAATATGTATGCTTGCGGTGCTGGTGAGAGACGTATGGTAGCTGATTTGTGTAAGAAAATGAAGCTGCATGCTTTGTCCCTGATGAAGAAAAGTGCAAGGACAATGTGTATGCAGGAGTGGAAAGGACAAAAGGTGATAGCTGAAAGGTATGGAACCATGGGAGATGTAGTTCTTGTGATATCGGGGAGACCTGGGAGCGTGTAAGAGCGCAAATACGCTTGTTCAAGAAATGCTTGGCAGCCTGATAGGAGAAAAAATTGTGATAGTGAGAGCATGCGAGTCAAGATTTGAAACGTGTGAGAATGAATAAACTGTTTCTGTGGAGTTTCAATGAGTGCTTTGCTGCACTTGAATAACATGAAAGGATGGTTGTGCTAGGTCATTTGAATGCAAAGCTGGTGACCGCGAAAGAAATGACATTGTGGCAAGTATAATGCTCCTGAAGGAAATCAGCATATAGAGCATCTTGTGTAAATGAATATGGAAGGGGGCTTGGTTCACAGAGAAAATTACGCAAAACGTATTCTTGGGAAGAGAAACTAGTGAGGGAAAAAGCTTGTTAGATCGTACTGCTCCAGAATAAATGGACAAGAAAATTTATTGTCTTATTGGTGAGAAAAGGGGTTGTTGGTTATAAATCTGAGCATTATTTGATTGATGAATAAAGGTTCAAGTTGGGGTGGAAAGTGGTGGAAATTTAGCTGCAAAGGTAACTGAGGCAAGTGAGTTTGATGAGGAGTGAGTAAGGAGAGAAATTACGGAGGAAATGGATGAAGAATGGGATAAGGTTAAAGGTATAGAAATTGAAGGAGTATATGAAAAGTTTGTGTAAATGGACAGCAAGAGTTATGGGGTGAGCAGGAAGTGCTTGTGGCTTCAAGAAAGAACAGAAAAGTGATTGGTGAAATGAGGAAATGAAAAGCTTTAATGAAGGAAAAAAGGACATTACTTAAGTTGCAGTTCCAGTACAAGACATGCAGAAGTAGAAGATGATTTAATGTGTCAGGAACGTGAGAGAAGAACAGTCATGTAATAGTGAGCAAGTACTTCTGAAAGAATCAGTTATTCGACAAGGAAGTGAATACAAAGGTAAAGGTTAATGAACAAATGGATCTGAGAATGTGATGTATGAATGGAAATGTGCTTTCTCAAGAGAATGTGGTATTGGGCCAGTGAAGGGAGACTTTGTAGGATTTGTTGAATGTAGAACACAGAAGACAGACAGAACTGAATGACATAAGAGTGGAGGGAGTTTCAATAAGTTTGAGAATACTAGTGCAAGCTATGGTTGGAGATACAAAGAGGGCAGTTAAAGAATTGATAAATGGAAAGACTGGAGTTAATGAGATTACTCATCAGATGTTGCATAATGGAGGTGAAAGTGTGATTCAGTAGCTGACTCGGATGTGCAGTGTATGTCTGGACGAGGAAAAGGTTCCAGAGGAATGAGTAAGAGGAATAACATTTCCTTCGTATGAGTGTAAAGGTGATCGAGGAGGCTTTAAGAATTATAGGGGTGTAAATGCTTTTTATACCAGTGAAGATGGATGGTAGGATTTTAATTGACAAGTTAAGGCACACATCAAAAGGTTTTGATAAGGAGAGACTTGTGTGGCTTTAGGCAAAGAAGAGGTTGTGTAGATGGAATATTTATTATGGAGCAGTTACTCTAAGAAGGTTGAAAAGAAAGGCAAAAAAGTTGTGTTTGGCAGAAATGTCCTTAGAGAAGGCTTATTAAAGAATTTATAGCGCTGCAGTATAATAGCTTTGAAGATGTATGGTTTAACGGATAAGGTGTACATAGTAATAAATACCTTTTATGATGTAAGTGAAGCATGTATTAGAATTTGCAGGCTTGAGAATGGCTGATAAGAGACAAGTGTGTTGCGTCTCCATGGCTGTTTAATATGTTTATACGTTAGATGGTGTAATATAATAATTCAGAGAAAGGACAGTAAATGCAGGCGCAAATTTTGGGATAAGAATGTTGGTAGGGAATGGTTGTTTCCAGATGCTTGAGTAATTATTACAGATGATTAATACATACTGAGGAGATGAAAGTTGGAAAGAGTTTGCAAGAGGAGGAAATTGAGAATAAATGGAAATCATGATTATGAAGCAGTGACAGTTAGTATGGACTTTGAAAGATGAGGCAGTGGATTCTTGTAAGTATTTCGGAGTAAAGGTTTTCGATGATGATAGGACGGGACAAGACATTGTCCCAAAGTGGTTGAATTAAGGAAGTTAGCTGGATGCATACAAAAGAATGGAAGAAACTTGGAATGTAAGGTTCGTTGAATCACCTCTCGTATGTGGAAATGAAGTGTGGATTTTCAGTGCTAAAGAAAAATAAAGGGTGGAGGCTGTGGAGATGATTTCTTTACGTAGGTATTTTGAGAACTGACGCTGTAAGAAATGTGGAGATACATTGTAGTGGTAAAAGGGTTAGTGCAGATAAAAGAAAGGATCAAGAGTGCTTAATATGATTCGGTCATGTGGAAAGAATGGAGGAAGGAGGAGAGGAGGGCTTACAGAGGGATGGGTAGATGGGTTGAAAAAGGTATTGGAATGGAAAGGCCTCTACAACCAGAAAGAGAGTGCCTGCGAGATTTTTAGTGAAGGGGGCAGTGGGTATAGGGGTTCGACAAGCTGCTTATGCAGATTTAGTGTTAGTGAATGAAAGTGGTAGTATTATTGAAATTGTTTACATAACCGGTCCGTCAACGATTCAGCAGTTCAAGTGTTACTATTGTGATCAGTGTGCTTTCTTTTTTGAGAGCCAACGCCTGTTGTTATAAACGGCTTAGTATTTAATAGAATTTATGTATATATATATATATATATATATATATATATATATATATATATATAAATATAGATATGTATATATATATATATATATATATATATATATAATATATATATATATATATATATATATATATATATATATATATATATATATATATATATATATATACACTTTTCCTGCACCAGAAGGACTTCCTCTTGAGCGAACCCTCGATAAAGAGAGTAAATTCATACCAATTAATAGTACAAAGCAAACTTCCAGGTCATGACCTCAGAGCTGTGCTAATGAAATAATTCCAACCGACCAGTTCGCCTATTAATGTGTCATGTAAAAGTCCGATTATCGGAAGCGTCCACTTCCATTTGATCATTCGGTCGAACGCGTCACTAAATGCTCATTAGTTGGTTTTTCACTTGGATTGGCTAAATTTATCCATAAAGAACAGTGGATTCTATTTTCCATTTTAAGTTTTTTTTATGTAAAGGAATGTGTAACCTTCATCGAACATTTCCGTTTAGTGTTGTGGTTTTTGTTGCCTCTTTGTCTGGAATTGTCTGTTATCAGAAAAGAAAGAAGAAAGCCCACACACTAGCTACATGAGTAGGCGTTCCTTTAAAACATCATTGTAAAAGAAATAACAAAGCAAGTAATTTAACTAAACACGGGGAAAATAATAGTATATCACCTGACAAATCGGAAACTGAAGGCGAAATCCTGTGGTTCTCATGAATGGATAAATAGTTTATATGTTTTAAACCTGCAGAAGTAATGTATTTAAGTTCTCATTCACCATTTTTTTTTAGGCAGCTGTTAATGGACAAAATATAACCATTATACCAAATGTACTCAGTATACAAAATATACTTCTTGGACAAATATAGCCCATGAACAAACTTACCTAATGGGCACAATGTATCTAATAGACAGAATGCACCCACTTAATTAATAGACAAGGTATAGCCGCCCCAAGGACAAAATGTGCACAGTAAACAAAATGTACCAGATAAACAAAATGTACCCTGTTCACCAATCGGGTACATCTTTCATTTTGAATATGTTTTGTCCATGGGGTTTATTACGGTGTAATGGTGCTTTTGGTATATTTGCTATATTTTATTCATAAGGTACACATGGCAGATCGTGTATTGGGTAAATTTTGGATGAGTGCACACGCTATGTTTGTACAATGAGTGCAATTTGGCAATTAGTATCTTTTGTTCATCGGGTACATTTAGAAAATTGGGAATATTTTCGTTATTAGGTACATTCTGTCTGTTTTTCTTCGTGACAAGTACCATTGCCTAAAAGAGATAGAGAAAGAGAACCTAACACACTACGTCCAGAGGTTCAGAAATGTCCAGCAAATCATAAGACTCGGTGGAGTTTGCTTTGTTTGCTGATATATTATCCGATATATTTATTCTTTACCTGTAATAAGCCAAATTGGTTTTTTTACATTGGTGATTGGACATCTTGCCAGAAACAGCACTACTGTATACTGTATATGTTTCAACAACAGCTGACACCGGTTGACCGATTTTTTTTATACCTTTAATTCCAATCGAAAGTCCTAAGATGTGTTCGGATATTGCTTTTCAGTGAACTTCGCTTTCTCGTATATTTCCTTATAATATTTGGATTTACACTTGCATAAAAGTTACGTGCTTAGCCTTTAAATGCATTACATTTTTCAATATATTTGCATTCTGGTCCGTGGAAGCTTGGTTTTTGTGATTGTTATTTATGAGTACTTGCTCATTTTCAATAATAATGATGATTATAACGTGCTTGTTTCATTTTAATAAACTCAACTAGTGGAGAGGAGCTCGTTTTCTGGCAGCGTTTGGTATCTAGACCAACTCAGCAATTATTTTTTTCTGTTGTGCAAAACTAATGTCGCTAATGTTATTAAGGAGACGTCGCAAATCTCAAGTCATGCTCGTTAGGTGCGTGACTTTGGAACGGATAGGCGTAGCCAATATTGTCTACTTGCTGTTAGGTTTTCTGACAGGATGCTAAATGATACCATAAAACGCTTATTTAGCTATATATCTAGATAAGAAATTTGTTATAGCTCTATTTTTCGTAGCTCCAAAGTTATCTAAAATTTTCGGACATCAGTTGCAAACAAATTCTTTTGAAATATATGTTGATAATGATCGTCTCTTCTCTAGTTTAAACGTTGTGCTTGCGATGAACCTCTTTCAGTTTCCAGGATTATACAGAAATCCTTCATTCTGGTCAAGAAGTTCATATTATTGGTCTTGACTTTAGTGCTGACTGACCGTGTTAATCGTGTAGTCCTATTTTCAAACTTGACAGATGGGAATTGGAAGAGCATGTCTGAGTATTACCATTACAATTTACGCTCATAGATTACGGACGGCAGTTGTTGGTCGGCGCTAGAGCGGCGACAGGAATATACTCCAGGTTAGTGTTCTTGGTCCGCTCTCATTTGTGGTTTGTACGTGTGATATGCCATCTGGCCTAGAAAAAATACTTGGTTGCCTATGTTGGCGAAGCTATATGATTTGCATCGATCCCCCCCATGATTGTTGACCTGCAGCTCCAGATTATCTTAACTGATGTTCAGCTAAAATTGATGCATGGTGCAAAACATGGAAATTACGTTGAATCAAAGCGAAACTCAAAGTATGATTGTTCTTAGATCAAGGACTCTGGATCTTCTCCACTTTCTCATTGACGACGTTTCTTAACTACGTGTACGTCGTTGTAATTGTCAGTCTTGATTAAAAATTCACTCTAAAGAAATATATCTGGCCATCTTTTGTCAGCTGCGCAGAAAGTTGACCTCTTATAAAATCTTTCAGTGTTTTAAAGACCTCTTCAGCTTGCGTATTGTTTCCCTTTTCGTCTTTTTCTCATTTGCTTTTCTTTGTATTTTAACGTGTTTTGTTATTTACGTATCTATTTCTTTTACCTGAGCTGCTTTGTCTAGTGGCGCTTTCAACAAATTTTCCAACTAGGGGTGCAGCTTTGCTATAATAATAATAATAATAATAATAATAATAATAATAGATAGGGTGATACGTGCCAGTAGACCAAACGTGACGCTGATTGACAAAATCAAGAAGAAAGTATCGCTCATTAACGTGGCAGTACCATGGGACACCAGATCAGATGAGAAAGAAAGAGAAAAATTTGATAAGTATCAGGACCTGAAAATAGAAATAAGTAGGGTATGGAATATGCCAGTGGAAATTGTACCCATAGTCACAGGAATAGTAGACACGATCCCAAGATCCCTGAAAAGGAACCTGGAAAAACTAGATGCCGAAATAACTCCAGGACTCGTGTAGAAGAGTGTGCTACTGGAAACAGCGCACATAGTGAGAAAAGTGATGGACTCCTAAGGAGGCAGGATGCAGCCCGGAACCCCACACTATAAAAAAAAATTAATAATAATAATTGTAAAATATTATGATGTATCGATGTAAAAAATCCGGCGGCAATATTTTTCTGAACTTATCCGTTCTCGTTCTACATTGTTACTTTTGGTCTGACACTCGTGCAATGAGCTGTTGCCACCAGCGGCGTTTCCGTCTGGACTAATGGTAAGGTTAGTGTTGAGATGTTTCTTTTTGTGTTTTGGCTTAGTAGCTGTTATAGTATCAGCGTGAGCATCTGCTACGTATCTTAGTGCATAATGGAATGATAAGGTCGGCGTTCAGATACTGAAAACACTAGGTATTTGAAAAGATGGCCATATTCCGTATTGTATTAAAGCGCTGAATGACCCTGTGGGTCCCAGTGCTTGGCTTTATGCCTAAATCACATATTCCATCCGTATTATACTGAAAGTGTCAGTGGGACGATTAAGAATATTGTCGTTTCACCTCACTCTGTGGAGAGGGGTGGGATCATCCGGCTAAAAATGAAACAAGTTTAGAAACAGCGTTTTGATTTATGTGTACAGTACGAAAATGGCAATTTAAAACCTGCTCCCTTGGTAGAGTTGGGTAAATTGGGACAGAATGAGGAGCCCAAAAATTAATACATTTGAGGTATTTGGAGAATAATTTTATCAGATAATAACGGGACCTGCGTAGTTTTAATATAGTCTAATACAATACTTGGTTATAAGGTTACATTTTATGTGCAAGCCAGTGTAAGAATAATTTGACACCTCTGATTCCTTGTTGTTTTGTACGATCTATCCCTATATTTCTATTACCTACTGTTTGGGCCTTTGGCGTATTAAGAGAAGTCTGTTCAAGATTCATCATAAACATTTTGTTAATAACTATAGGCTTATTCACTCCCTTAACTTGACTGTCATGTATGTTCTTTCTTGAGCTTCTCGTGTTTCATTCCTCAGCGATTCAGAATCACCTTTTTTTTTCCAAAATGAATATATTCTGTCCTTTATTCCAGGCCCAACAACTTGTTTCCATCCCTGCGTCAGTCTCCCAATATTAATCCACCATTTTGACATGTGCAGGCTTCTCGGAAATGACGCTACATCCTTGTGCATATCATCATCATCACCATAATCATCATCATCGTCATTATCTCTACTCCGGCAGGAAGAGATACGTAGAGCCTTGATGAACTCGCGCTAGATATCTTTCTTGAATCATCTTTCAGATTAATCCTAGTATATTCATCAGACTTCATGTGCTGCTTCCCAACTCAGGCTTTCCTTGGTATCTCACGACCTTTTGTTGTCCGTGTGGTATCCAGTTTGATACTTGTGCATTGAATGACTGTCAGGCCTCAAGACACATTATTTTGTTTTATGTTATAAATTTATAATTTACTTGCCGCTTTCTTTCTCTCATAAGTATTTGTGTTGGATATTATCGTGAAGAGCTGACAGTTTCAGGAAATATAAAAAGACTTCACGTAAAATACTAGTATTTCGTGAGCACAAACCTTCTATGTTTTCATTCTTGATATCGGTTGTTTTTATTTGTTTTTTTTTTTTGTTTTTTTACAAAATATCTCACCTCTTTACACCATATGCATTCTGATCAATTCCGGATCCTGAATTCTCCATCTCACTTATACACACACACACACACACACACACACACACACACACACACACACACACACACACACATATATATATATATATATATATATATATATATATATATATATATATATATATATATATATATATATATATATATGTTGTATATAAATATATATTATATATATACATACATATATATATATACATATATACATATATATATATATATATATATATATATATATATATATATATATATATATATATATATATACATATACATGTATATACTGTTTATGTAAATACATAACATTCATATGTACATATAATTCTCTCTCTCTCTCTCTCTCTCTCTCTCTCTCTCTCTCTCTCGTACACAGACACTTAAAGGAAGACGAATAGGCTGTCTCTCTCTCTCTCTCTCTCTCTCTCTCTCTCTCTCTCTCTCTCTCTCTCTCTCATATGGACACAACGGACAGAAAATTGGCCGTCTTCTACCCCATTTGTGACACTCAGTCTCGACGGAAAACTCCTTCACTCTAGGGATAACTTCCTTCATTAAGAAGGGGAATTATTCATGAGGTTCTTCTTGGGTCGTGGTGAGTGTCCTTAAATGCTTCTGGGTCTTAAATAACTCCCTGTCTTGAGGGTCTTGAGAGTGCTGAGAACTGAAGCACATCTCGGGCATTTGCGCTGTAATACTTAATAAAATTTAAAGACCTTTAATAAGATTTAAAGACCTTTTAGCTGCTAATTTGTTACATGCCTCTTAATGTGTTTGGGCTTTCAGACCAGTAAGCATTTAAATGCCTCTGCATTATCGTTCGTTCAGACGTTAAACGTTAGATTGTGTATCTGGTTTCTCGGTGTTTGAAAAATAAGCAATGTCAGAGATTTCAGAATAACAAGTACATAAAAATCTTTGGGCATTTTTTTTTCCTTTCCGACCAGTAAGCAATTTTATTTGGGATATCCGACCGATTAGCATTTTAATGTTTTTAGATTGGATGTCTTCAGGCCGATAAACATTTAAATACAATTTTTTTTTCTTTCAGATCGGTAAGCAGTGAATTAAATCTTTAGCATTTGGATGTTTCTGTTTTAAAAGTCTTCAAACCTGTAAGTATTCAAATATATCTCTTGATGAAGGCTTTTCCGACAGATAAGTACTTGAGTTCTCTTTAATTTGACCGATAAGATTTCAAGTACCATTGATTTGCTGGCTTTTTAGACCAATTAGCATATAAATACCAGGCTGTTACGGAGGGGTTTAAGTAAGTCCTTTTCATACCATAAGAATTTTCAATATCTTTTACTTTGATGGGCTATAGAATGACAGCCATTTAAATATCGGTTTGTACTGAGGCTTTCCAGAGCAATTAGCATAAATTGTTGTTTATATGGGTTAAAGAACGATGAGAATTTAATACTTCTGTTGCAATGGTTTTCGTACTGAACAGCGTTTAAATAATGCTCATTTTTTTAAGTATTTGCAGATCGATAACTGTTTGACTTTGATTATATAATAAATCTCCGAAATTCAGTTTTCACCAAACTAATTTTTTATCCGAATTATTTCATTTTCTTAATTTTTCCTCTAATCTACCCCAAGAGCGGTTAGGTGGGTACCATAAGACTTTATCTGTTATTATTATTATTATTATTATTATTATTATTATTATTATTATTATTATTATTATTATTATTATTATTATTGTCGTCATATTTAGAACTTGCGAAACAACACAGAAAGACCATTAACCTGCAAAGCTTTCACAAGAAATGAAAGCTGAAAGAAAATGTAAAGAAATAGGTAAGCAAATGAAAGAACAAACCTGAATCGTACAAACAGAAACTGTGGGCACGGCCATTGCTGGAAGTGTCGTGTGATTCCAGGATAATGGGAAAGGGTGGTCGTTTTCATGCAATTTTAGCTTTAAGCTCCTCGCAAAAGGCACTTCTGTTCGTATGCCAATCCTATATGCATCGTATTAAGAACGTGCAATAACCTCTACGGTAAGAGAAGTGTTCCTTATTTCTTGGCATATGACATGTAAATATTGCGTTTCGTCTTCAGTGCAGATATCATATGATCGATCATTAAAACAATATTGACTGTATATGAATGTTCTGTGAAATGTTAGCAATACAAATTAATGTACAGTATACTGCATATTTATTGGTTTGGATTCATTAAATTCAGAGGATTTTCTGAAAGAAAAATATTTACACTTGAATGTAAGTGGTCAGGTCGGTAACGTGACCCCGTTGTGATTATGGGACCCGGGTTCGTTTCCCAGTACCAGATCTCATAATGTCTTCATATTTCTGGCACTTGGATCTTAAGGCTTTGTAGTGACAAGCGTATCCAAAAAAGCGCGATGAATTCGATAAGTTAAGAGAGCATTGTGGCTATTACAGTTACATATGTATCTGGTGAAAAGTGACCAGTAGATTCTACATGTATATAGAAGTTTGTATGGACATACAAATATATACACAATCACTTTGTTTATATGTACAGTACACTCGGCAAAAAAAGTGAAGATACTGTCATCTTAAATCTTCGGACACATATTGCTCAATAATGCCACACCTGGCAACTCTAGAAAGGGGGCGGCGCTTCAAAGTCATGGTGTTTGTTGCTTACTAGATCTCCAGTAACTGTAAACCATAAATATTCAGTAGAGGCCCTATAATCATTGAAACTTGAATGCAGTAGCAATCTCTATATTATTCGTTAAAGTTTTTAGGCAACGTCAGTTCGAAGAATAATGTCGATCATCCTTCTTTAAAACCTACTGTGAAACCTTACTCCTAACTGATATATGACACTAGAAATAAATAAAATTCATGCATAATTGGAAACACGATCTTAAATAATGAGAGAAAATTTTTTAAATTTTGGGCAATATCCAAGGGAAATCGTGAGGAACAGTACAGGAATGAATGCAGTATTAAGGAGAGAGAGAGAGAGAGAGAGAGAGAGAGAGAGAGAGAGAGAGAGAGAGAGAGAGAGAGAGAGAGAGAGAGAGAGAATTGGTGGTGGACTTGTGATGTGAAAAGGGGGCGGGGAGGGTGATGAGTCAGTGCACAGTTTCCAGGGATACCATTGGTAGGGCTGCCAGAATCGTACTTTACTAGACTAGATAAAATTTGAAGTGGTCATAGGAGGCCATAGGATTCAGATTAATTCTCTAAGAAATTCATACCCAAGTCTTGATTGGGTTCGACAGTTGCTGTAACATTCAAAGATTCTAAAAAGGAGGAGGAAAAATTCAACCATAGGCTGTGATCACTCGTACTTTCTTGACGTAGCCTCTACTTTCGAAAATCGATTTTCACCGACAAATCATTCACGAAAATAATAAGTAAAAAGCATTTATCGCCACAAATAACTCGATATCTACTACACAGGCGATGAAAGTTTTGTATCATGCAAAAAATGCTGATGTATTGGGAGATCTTTTGGTCAAGTAATGCAGCCGTGTTAGCTGTGTAGGCTAACTCCGAACTGCTTGTAATGGGAGCATAGCCATAAAATCTTCGAGTTGACAGGCTACTTTAAACTTGATAAAGATTTCCGTTTTATGACAGTAGCTTTGTAAACAACTATCATTCGATCCATGTCAACGTCAAAGTCATTGAAGTATGAAAGCCGTTACGCCTATATCCAGTGACGTGTGCTTTCCCGCTCGAAATTCTCCGACTCCTCACATCATAGAGGACGCTCTTGCTGATTCAGTTAGATTTGCTCAACCTACCTTAGCCGTCACAATATTTACTGCTATGGACGTCAGTTAACTTTAAACGCCTTGAAATACATAGATTTGTAGAAACTAAAATAATTGCCATTACCACTTATGATGATGCAATAATATTCCTGTTCATAAATGAAAACGAGTGAAAATTGTCGTCGTGATACGGAATAACGCAAGCAGTTAGTCACCACTCTATCTTCCAAATCTCTTTGAATGAATCCATCTGAGAAATTCCAGTTACCTAGGAAATGTCCGGTATGGTGTTTTTAAGTACCTGAACGTTTTTGTTTTGTATATTCAAGAGTAAATTTAGCGAGATTGTTTTCAAAAAAAAAAAAAAAAAGTAAAAAATGCGCCGAATTTCTTCAGCGCAGTCGAGTTTTCTGTACAGCGTATAATCAAGGCCACCGAAAATAGATATATCTTTTCGGTGGTCTTGGTATGATGCTGTATGAACCGTGGCCCATGAATCTTTAACCAAGGCCGGGTGGTGGCCTGTCCTATAACGTTGCCAGATTCACGATTATGGCTAAATTTAACCTTAAATGAAAATTGCTGAGGCTAGAGGGCTGCAGTTTGGTATGTTTGATGATTGGAGGGTGCATGACCTACATAACAATTTACAGCCCTCTAGCCTCAGTAGTTTTTAAGTTTTGAGGTCGGACGGACAAACATAGCCAGTACAATAGTTTTCTTTTACGGAAAACTAAAAAAATAAGAAATTCGATGAACGAAAGCTCATGGAAACTGTATCTTCACTTGTGTTACTGGTAGCACATGACACACACACACACACACACACACACACATATATATATATATATATATATATATATATATATATATATATATATATATATATATATATATATATATACACACATATACATGTATGCATGTATGCACATGTATATACTGTAGATCAGTATATATATATATATATATATATATATATATATATATATATATATATATATATATATATATATATATATATATATATATATATATATATATTTATTCTCAATGTGTGCGTCAGAGTGTAATTATACTTTTGCACGTGTCTGTGCTCACCCTTGTATAGAAAGTTTCAATATCCAGGGCATAAGGCAAACAAATCTAAGACTTAAATGCTGGAAATCGAGGGAGATTGTTTCCTTATTGTCTCTTGCAACAACAGACCTGACGTGACCACCTCTCTCTCTCTCTCTCTCTCTCTCTCTCTCTCTCTCTCTCTCTCTCTCTCTCTCTCTCTCTCTCTCTCTCTCTCCTTCAAGTAACTTTTGTAATTTTATTCTCCAATAAGAAATTTATTAGAATTAGGTTATAGATTAAGAATATTTGATCTCATTCCCAATGCGCATAATTCCCAACCACGTAATCATAACAAATAGATTTCTTTGCAAACAGGTCACTGGCATCTGGGGTAAATATACATTTTATATATATATATATATATATATATATATATATATATATATATATATATATATATGTATATATATATATATATATATATATATATATATATATATATATATATATATATATATATATATATATATATATATATATATATATATATCTAGAGCTGGTTCGCTGTTACAGTGTTTAGCGTCGTGGCATGCCATTCAGATGTCGCAAGTTCGTGTCTCCCCCAGGGCGATGAAGAATCGCTGGCTCTGTATCATGATCAGTTACTGCTGCAGTTTTGCGGTGGGAGGTTGAAACCAACATTATTTGGAAGCTTGAATTTCAAGTCATTGGCCCCTGTATGATTCTTCCATGTGAATAGGTTTCATCTACTGAAATTTATATATATATATATATATATATATATATATATATATATATATATATATATATATATATATATATATATATATATATATATATATATATATATATGTGTGTGTACTTACAGCATCAGGTCCTACTTGCTAAACTCTCTCTACTTGGATCAGGGCCTCGAGCTCAAGGCACGACACCTATTGCTATGTAGGCTGACACTTCCTATGCCTAGTGTACAGGCTAGATTCCATAATCGAAAATTGTTGGCTTACTTAGGCTAAGCATAAAAAATCATTGGCAGTGGGGTGACTGTAGGGGTAAGGCGTTGAGTGCCTTCTCACCTTGACTGTAACACTGAACACCGAGTGGATAACCCTGTTCAAATATCAGTGAGTAACGCCAGGAGTCATTGGTTTTAGTCAGCTAAGAACCGTGTGTTATAATGAACTGGTTATCCTTTGATATATTTAGCAGTCCAGGAAATCGGTTCCTATTACCCGAATTCTTTTGAAAGTAAGGAATTAGAATTTTTTTATTAAAATCTAAGTAATTTATTCAATAAACAAGTGAATATGCAAGGAATTTTCCCACGTTAATGGATAACCACAGTTCAGAAACAGCTCCCAATTCCCACGCATAAAAGATGTTAAGAATCTCCATAGTTATAATTGTTAACGACAAATGGAAAATTAGAACCTAAGAACCATTATTCAGATAGGAAACTTAAAGCAAGTAGACAATGAATCCAAGAGTTATGGACTGGGCATATCAGCTATTTGTGAATGACGGTGCAAAGGCATGTGATAAGAGATTGTAAAGGAGTAAAATGTCTATATTTTCAAGAAGAGTAGATAACTCTTGTAGAGCAGAGTAGGTTTGGTTTTAACACACATGAAAAAAAGACACTGACTGACAGGATAGCAGTGATCAGTAGATTACTGCTGACAAGAGTTAAATCAAAACAGTGCAATATGTCTCTTTTAGAGTGCTATGCACCAGCGGATGAACTCTTTGTAGAAATAAAAGATGAATCTTGAACAGAACTGGAGAATGTTGTAGATGAATTATCAGAAACAGATATGAGAATTGTTGCTGATAATATGATGTAACATTTTGGGAACAATGAAAGCATGAGGGAGGCACTGGGTAAGGATGGCTTGGGAGAGACTGCAAACGAAATTTGGTGCAATGTATTAGTTTTTGTGGTACCAATATTTTGTTAATTGGGGTGCTCATATCCACGTGGCAGTCCTACAAACCAAATGAATCATGTAGCCATTCATCGAGAGGATAGAAAAGTGATCACTAGCGAGTATTAGGAGCTGATAATTTGGCAGTAACCACCATCAGTTTATCATTGCAACACTATAGCTGAAATAAAAAGTACCCAACAAAAAAGTGGACAGAGTATGAAACATCCATGATTGAGAAGAAAAAAATGAATTTATGCCCCCGTCAAAAGGAGGGATGGGTCATTTTGTCATCAACAGAAGAGGAAAGACAACGCTGGCGAACATTTTTACTAGGTCACGAATAGGAAATATGATGGGAATAATTTGACTGATTTACCAAACGTTGAATAAGACGTGGATGTGCTTATGAATAAATTTACAGATCCGAAGTAGAACCAGTCATAAGGGGACTCATGAAATAGAAAACACCAGGCTGTGATGGCATCACTGCAGATATGATTTTAGCTGAAACTGAAATGACACCTCATAATAACTAGACTGAATACGAAATGAGGAAATAACGCCTTTTGATTGGGATTTTAAGCCGTAGAAAAGATACAAAATAAGGGTGACTAGACTTAATGTGCTTCCTTACGGGTATTGTACTTGTTCCTGTTGTGATGAAAATATTCATTATGCTTATTCTCAGTAAGCTGGAGAAAGAATTTACTTAAATGCTAAAATATGAAGCAGTTGTTTTAGAAAAGGAAGGGAGTTGCTTTGATCAAATATTTAT
>NC_089786.1:24077030-24079530 GCF_040412425.1 Macrobrachium rosenbergii
GTCGGATTTGTGTCCAACCGGATAAAAATATATAATTTTCGTTTAGTCGGGAGTTTAGATGGTAATGAGACAGACAACTCACTACAGTCTAGCCTACCTCGGAGAAAGTAAGAAAAGGGAGAAAAGGGTGTTGCTTCACCATTTGCTTAGAAAAAGTGTACCTTAGTTTAACCAGACCACTGAGCTGATTAACAGCTCTCCTAGGGCTGGCCCGAAGGATTAGACTCATTTTACGTGGCTAAGAACCAATTGGTTACCTAGCAACGGGACCACATTATACCGAGAAATGAATTTCTGTCACCAGAAATAAATTCCTCTAATTCTTCATTGGCAGGCCGGAGACTCGAACTCGGGCCTAGTAGAGTGCTAGCCGAGAACTCTATTGGCTCGTCCAACGAAGAACCATTTGCTTATGTAAGTAGTCTTCAAGGAGAGTTAAATCGAATGAATCATCGCAAACTGAACAAAATCCAAGACGGGACGAACTGATGAAAACATTTTTAGAAACATTAGATGTAAAGCATCACATTTTCAGATACAGTGAATAAGCCGTCATCAGATATTGAGTAGAAGTTGATACTTCAAAGGCAACTGTTTAGAAAAGCATTGATGCAAGCAAAATGATTGTGTCATTGGAAATTGCTAAAGAGAAAAATGCCAGAGTCAGTCGCTTCATACAAGCAGGTTGGTATGCATATGTAATTTATTACAAAGCGCTAATGAAGGTATTAAGGCATCGCATGTAGAACCCACTAAAGTTGATCAAATATAATTATTGAAAACTGATATGATCGAAATTCAGTCCGCCTGCAAAGCTTCGTGTGATTATGCTTATGAAATTAAGTCAATCTGCCAAGTAAAGAACCGGTGGTCATTGCTTTTGACGCTTTATTGTCGTCTGCAGATACTGTTTGTGTATCTATATAATTATATTTCGCTGTTTGTTTATCTGTCTATATCCATTTATTCATTATATTTGTCTCCTTGATTCGTATATTACTTTGTTTTCCTTTTTTTCCGACTTTGTCACATGTATATTCTATCCTTTAGAAGCATGCGTAGTAAGTTAATGTCATTTTCTTTTATGTTAATATAATGTTGATTAATAGTAATAATGATATATAATAATGATGATGACGCTATCTGTGAATTAGTTATTCTAGATCTCAGAGTCACATTTCAGACTCATAGGCAGGCCGAAATATTGGTTTTTAAATAACAGGGTAAACATCGGGTAATGTAAAGTCGAAGAATTCGGATAATAAGGTGGTGAGATACTAAAGGGAATGGATGTGAAGGAAAAGGAAAAAGGATGGTACGGTTTTTTCTTTCCCCTGATGGTAAATATCCTCATCTGGGCGCTGAGCGTGAGTCTCCATTGATCACGATTAGCCTCGGTGATATCAGCTGCAGATATTTACCGTTAGCCAAAAAAAAAAGTTGGAAAAAGTATCCAGTGCAAAATATAACAGTGCAACGTTTTGATTGTAATTCGAAGAATAGGTAATCGTCAGTTGCTTTCAAACGGTCTTACAGTGAGAATGAGTTGTCGATCAGTTATTGCACACGCAAAAGAAAGTTTTTTTTGTGCATAGTATTTTGCTGTTGATAAAGGAAATTGACATGTTGCTCATAATGCGATTGGTACGTGACCATGGATTGCTTTCAAACTTTGTTGAAAAGTGAGAATGATGCATTGTTCAGTTATTACAAGCTATTTTTTAGAGTATTTTGACGTCATAAAAGAAATAGTTCTACGTTATCGTTGAGTGGTTAGAAACTTTCCTAGAGAGTGGTAGTGTCCAAATATTGTATACCCAATTAAAAAGTAGCTATCATTTTGGACATAATTCAAATCAGGAGGCAATCGTGTATTTTACCCACATCACATGAAACAGTAATTTACGTAAATTCACTGATGCAGTCCAGCGTGTTTCACTGAGAAGCCTAATTAGGTCCGTGAGTTTTGGGAGCACGGAGGTGGAAGTGGGCTTGATAGTGGGAAGTGTATACGATAAGGGTAATTTCTTTGATGGAAATGAGACAGATTTCGACATTTTATCGTCCAGTGATAATAGTAATCAGTGTGAAATTCTATGTTTTGCGGGACAAGAAAAAGGGGGAATATCTAGATGGAAATAATATGAGCTCGCTTGACCATCACGGCCATGAAAGCGGGAGCGTGAAGCAAAGTTTTACCGAGGGAAAAACGACCTTACCTTCACGGGGATGCAAATGAGAATCAGCAGGAGATCGGCGCTGGCCAGTGAAGCCAGGAAGACGTTGGTGGTGGTCTTCAGCCTCCTGTATCTGGCAATGGTGAAGATGATGAGGACGTTCCCCACGACGCCCACCACGTACGTCACCGAATACACCACCAGTGGGGCACCAGTTGACTCCAGAAGAAGGTTTCGAGTGCCATGTCATAGTCGTAGTCATATTCTGAGCTCGAGTTATCGAACGACCCGTTGCGGTACCTCGATCCGTTTCTGTAACCTGA
>NC_089786.1:24084530-24132030 GCF_040412425.1 Macrobrachium rosenbergii
CGCTTCATATCCTCAACACTCGCTCCATGATACTTAATCCCAAATTTACACCAACTCCCCTCCACACTTGCGTCATTTGGAACTGTGTGTTTTGCCATCCACGTTCAACAAATTTTAAAGAAATTTATTTCAACATTCGTTTCAGACAACGTCTCTTTAATCGTATTTTTTTTTAAAATATTGATCGTGTTCATTTTCTTGTTGCATTAATTTCCCCTTCAGTGCAGCTTTTTCAAATAAAGTGATTATTTAGATTCATCTCTCTGCATTACTTTATTTCCCTTCTTTTTACTCTCCCTCGCTTTCTCCTTGACAACCTTTTCCTTCTTCATCCTCTTGCATGCATGTCCAAGATGTTCTCTCTTTGCCTTGTAACTGCACTTCAGACAGTGACCTTTCCTTCACTAAACGTCTCATTTCCTCGTCCCACCACTCCCTATTTTTATTTTCTTTTCCTTTCCCCTATATGCACTAGCACTCTCAGCTGACTTTCTGACCCCATCCTTGCCTACTCACATATTTCTTCCACTTCAGTGCGACTAACCCTAGCTACCCCATTTCATCCATATGCCTTTCATTTTTCTTTCTCTCTCTCTCACGCTACTTAGTGCGTCAGCTACGCCGAGTTCTGTACACTTTGGCTTTCAGAATAGAAATGGCTGTTACTCTCATTGTAATGCTTGCGAGGTCCTTATATATGAAAAACAATGAAAATTCCTTATATATATATATATATATATATATATATATATATATATATATATATATATATATATATATATATATATGTGTGTGTGTGTGTGTGTGTGTGTGTGTGGGTGTGTGGTGTGTGTGCGTGTGTTTGTGTGTGTGTTTTAACAGTAAGTCGTTTTCCTATTCATGGGTGTATCCAGAAGAAAACAACACATTATTCAATACCTCATTCGTCATTTAACTCTAGAATCAGGGATAAGTCCCATGAGCAGAACACTTTCACAGGAAGATCATCACCATTCCTCGTTCCTCTCAACATCACATGCTGTACATCGCACCACTCAACTCACTCTTTCACTTATAATCATTGCTTATAGATATTTACGCCTTCCGTTGCATCATCTAGTGAGTATTTTATCATCGGTACTCCTCTTCCACTTCTTCCCGGACTTTCCGTGTTTTACGCTCGTTCTGCCAATTTATCGTCTTCAGTTCTTTTCAAGTGAGAAAAAATGCTCTGATCAATCTTTTCAGTTCACACACACATATATATATATATATATATATATATATATATATATATATATATATATATATATATATATATATATATATATATATCTTTGTTCAGTTCAGCAACCACAGTTCATGCGCCCTTAAAGGAGAATCGGTTTAGCAGTGTCTTCTTACATTCTGTCACTTGCTTTTTCAAGACACTTCGTTTTTCTTTCGAAACCTTTCTAAGAGATCCCGCTACCTACTCAGTTCGCCTATTCTTTGACTGGGCAATTTTTCTTCCGTAACTTCCGTAACATTTACTATTGAATATCGCTACAGTTTATCCACTTTCATTCTTCCATGAATACGAGACGTTCATTGCTCGTCTTTCTGACTTCCATTTACCCTCATATCATTGACACTGTTAAAGCGTTCTTTCAACCCTCCGTTTATAAATACTTTCACCAGACTCTTCCAGCTTCTCTTCATTATCGTCATCTCGCACGGTATTATCATCTGTAAACATCAAGTGATCCTTTCTCCCTATATGTGATCCTTCCAGAATATCGCTCGTTACCCCATTCCTTAAAAAATATTAAAATCTCAGAGGGACACAAAACACCTCTGTCATAACCTCTTTTTACAAATTACAGTCACTATAACGGGTATATTTATTAATAGAACACCTTCATTTTCACCATAAAACGCATAATCACTGAAAAGAAGTTGTCTTTTACGGCAACATTCTTAAATGCCTGTACATACATAAATTTAATTATAATGTTTCCCTTTTACTTTTCAATTTATGAAGCTATTCATAAGAAATACTTATTGCAGTGTTTTTTTTCTGTAAACAGACAGTTCTCCTCCCTTACCATAATTTTGTAATCTCGTATTCAGCCAAAATAATACCATTCACATCTCAAGAAAAATCAAGTGTAATGTCCTAAAATTTTTATGGTATTTAACATCTAATCCCATATGAATCGCTGTTATCTCTCCCCTTTGTAATAAGGATCACACATTCCTATCATCTATGCCTTTGGAACTTTTCCACATCCAGACGTACCGCACTCACAGGAATCAGTAATTCAATCACTCTGTCCTCCATATCTCAGAATCTCATTTGTAATCTCCACAGCTCCCGGTGCCTTTCCATTAATCAACCTTTAAATTGCCCTCGCGCATCCTCCCTATTCAGATTCACAAATATTCTTGAATTTGCCTGAATCTCTGACACTCGTCCTCTATTCAGATCCTTTCTATCCTCCACATCCAATTGTTCTTTTAAAGACTCACTCCATTGGCATCGGACTCCATCCTTGTCAGATTGGCTAAAATTATCTCCATCTGCATCTGCTTTGTAAGTTACAATTCAGCTTCCCCAAAGCACTTGTTCGAATTCACTGTAAATGCTCTCTCTCTCTCTCTCTCTCTCTCTCTCTCTCTCTCTCTCTCTCTCTCTCTCTCTCTCTCTCTCTCTCTCTCTCTCTCTCTCTTTCAACTGTGTGTATGTATGTATATATATATATATATATATATATATATATATATATATATATATATATATATATATGTAATATGTGTGAGTGTATATGTAGTGTATGTATGTGTGTGTCTGATTATATATATAAAAAATGAGGGCAGTGGAAACAGACTGGTACATAAAATCATCTTTATTTGTGCCGACGTTTCAAGACAACTAGTCTCATTTTCAAGGCTGCAATAAAAGAATAAATATTGTGAATTATAAATACCTATATTACACAGAAAAATTTTTTTGTAAAAGAAAATTTGTACATAAGGATTAATTACGCAATGCTGGCTGTACCAACCTATATAGAAGGAAGGTGGGTAAGTGAAAATCGAAGAAGCCGGTTACGACAGGTAGAGAGGGGTAGAAGAGTTTTGGGCATTCAACAGTGGAACTGTCTGTTTAATAATTAGCGATTCCAGAATAGATAGTACTATCTCGGAAGAGGCTCTGAGGATAGGTTCTTTATTCAGTACTAAAGACCGTTTAAGTGACCTTATGACGTCTGGGGTGATATATAAATACGATTGTCATCGGTGTTCTCGAGGAACTTACGTGGGTTCCACCCAAAGACTACTCAAGGTACGCGTCGATTCTCACAAAGGTGTGAGCTATTGAACGAGCAATAAACTGAGTATATAATCCTGAATTTTCATATATCAGAGAACATGCCAAAAAATGTGGCAATAACATTGAATATGATCAATTTAAAATCATTACATGAGCCTCTTCTGAGCTAGCACTCTCTATTCCGGAATCGCTAGTAATTAAACTGAACAGTGCCATTGTTGAATGCCCAAAACTCCTCCACCCCTTTCTACCTGTCGTAACCGGTTTCGTTGCTTTTCACTTACCCTCCTTCCAGTAGCCCTTCCTCTCCCTTCTGTATAGGTTGGTACCTCCAGCAATGCTTAATTAATTCTTATGTATAATTTTTTTTTATAAAAAAGATTTCTGTGTAGTCTATATGTATTTATAATTCATAATATTTATTCTTTTATTGCAGCCTTGAAAATGAGACTAGTTGTCTTGAAACGTCGGCACAAATTAAGATGATTATATGTATCAGTTTGTTTCCACTGTCCTCATTTCTTGATATGTCTGACTGATCAGCTGTCCTTCCTGTATCCTTTATTGGTTTCTCTCAAATTCAAATATTTTCTCTGATTCATTTTCAAAACTCAGTTTCACTTCCACGACAGAATGTTTGCTCAAGTATCCATTGATAACTGCAATCAAACAAGCTCTGCAGTTTTGGGTCCGGTTAGTACTTGGATAAGTGATAAACAAGGAAACCTGGACACCTGGGGCACATAAATCTCTTGGAAATCAGTGTTGCAGGTTGTAGTGCTGACAGTAATATCCTAAGGGTGGAACTATGCGAGGAGTCAGAGAAAATAGATCTGAATTATGTGCAAGGTTGTGGGTTGAAAATGAAACATGATTGAAGTTTGAAATGGTTGATAATTGCAGATGATACATCACTGATTGGCAATAGTAATGAGAAACTGCATAAACTAGTGAAAGAGTTTAAAGTATTTGTAAGAGGTGAAAGGTAAGAGTAATGCACAAAAATAAGGTTTTGAGGTTAAACGAAAACTGGGAAGATAGAACTATGGATATTAAAATCGAAGGTTAAAGACTGGAAGCAATTAATCCGTACAACATAATGGATGGCAGCTGGATGAGAAAAGACGTGGGTCACAATAAAAGAAGCAAGGAAGGTAGTTGAAAGTGTGCAAAGGAATAGAAAAGCATGCATGTTGAACCCATATATATAAAGGAAATAAGGTTTGTATAGACCATGTGACGTAAGAATGATTAAAGCGTGAAAAATTGGGAGACTCAGTAAAATTGGTGAAAAGGTTGGCGTAAGTGCAGTAAATGGTGAGGGAGGTGATGGGGTTACTATCCAGTGTGTGCAAAGTAGAGATAATTGACGTGTTTTGTGTAGAGGGATTCAGCTTCAGCGCACTGCCGACGAGCCTTCGGTGTTGGTGAATGGAACAACATCTGTTGTGGAAGAGTACTCGGCTGAAATATGTATGTGGCAGTGGTCTTGTCTTTCCTCTGGGCCATCCCCTGTAGCGGGAAATGATTGACTGAAGAAACTTGGACCCCAGGGAAAAATATAATTGATAAGCACATCTGGCTCGGTCAGGATTCGAACCTTAGCCTTTGGTTCAGACACAAAGATAAACACTCGACTTTGACCACGCGGCTATTGATTATAATTACAGAACCTGAATTCGACAGGAATTTGTACACGAGAGTCGATATCAATTTGTACCTTTCTTGATAGCCGATTGTTCAAACTCGGTTGTTTATAGTTCTATCTAAACCAAAGGCCCAGGTTCAAATCCTGGCCGGGGCCTATGTACTTATCAATTTCGATTTCCCTTGGATTTAAGTTATTACACACAAACAAACAAACAATATATATATATATATATATATATATATATATATATATATATATATATATATATATATATATATATTTCATAACTAGTTGCACGGCAAACCATTTTGAATTTAGCTTCATATTTGTGAGAGGGCTCACGGAATTTTTGCCAAAGTGTGCCCAAGATTGTTAAGCTCCTTGAGAATTTACCTTTCTAAAAACTGGGACATTCTTCTATTTGCTGAGGTTTTACTTTGAACTTGTCGACTTCTTGCAATGCCTGCATTTTCTAACTTATTTCTACGTATCTGCTCAATTATTTTCCGCTACTAATTAGCTTTTTTCTGATTTCTCTTTATTGGTTTCTTCTCTCTCTCTCTCTCTCTCTCTCTCTCTCTCTCTCTCTCTCTCTCTCTCTCTCTCTCTCTGTGTAATATATATATGTGTGTTTTGACGAATGGAAGTTCTTTTCTTTAGAAGATGGTTTTTCAACCATTGGCGTTTCGGGCTTATTTTCATAAAGATGTTTATCAACTTTTGATAATGATAATCAGCATCAAGATCTTCCAAAAACAAAAGATGACATCTCAACTTTTCCCTTGACGTTCTTTGAAATCTTTAAATCAAGAATATGCCAAGAAATTTCTCTCTCTCTCTCTCTCTCTCTCTCTCTCTCTCTCTCTCTCTCTCTCTCTCTCTCTCTCTCTCTCTCTCTCTCTGATCTGGACAAGCGTTTACATGAGCTTGCGCAAAACAGGTATTCGTGTACCATTCCTCCCCAGTCTTTCACTGAGGATAAAAGAAAAATATGACTAATGGAGCATCTCCCAAGAGTCTACGTGATGCTCAGTTGAAATTGCATGGCAAATACCTTTAGCCCTACATCTCCCCTCACTCAAAGGATCTCATGAACGGCTCGTTTAATCTCAGACATGCAGTTGGTAATCAATCAGTATACACGCAGATTGGCCTGTCAGCATTTACGCACATACATGCACGTATGTTATGTGATATTTGAGTGCTCATGAGTTATATTTTGTTTATATATTTCATGTTTCATATCACGAATAATCCCCTCATTGCATTATAAAAGTTTTGCAAAAATAAGTTTTACATATTTTGTTCAGAAGTGTGAATGATCAACCGCATTTTAAAGTCGCTGTACAACTGAAACAGTATAATTGTATATTTATTTTACCTGACGTCGTAAATAACATTCTGCGTAAACTAGTGAACCAGATTGTAAAAGGGGGATACAGAATCCACAATACGCAATTTTTTTTAGTTGTCATTCTCATACATATCTTTTACATAATAACTGGTTGCTTATTAGAGGGGCGAGCTCAATCTTTTCATATATTTTCCGGTAACACTTCTAACTCATATCGCCGTAAGTATCTTTCCATCATCCAGACACGTCTTACGGGAATTTCTTTCCTTTTTTTCGATTGCTATTCACACTACTTTTCTGTGTAATTTTCTTCATACCTTTCACTGAAATAATGTTTTATGAAGTTGTTTGAACCTGTCACTTCTTTCTATCACTTAAAGATATTGTTTACAGTTTTAAAATAAACATATCGTTATGGTTGTCTGACTTCAAAATAAACAAGTCACTGCAAAAACATTGATAACATCACTAGGATTAAGCGTCGCACATTACAAACAAACTAACGCCGATGACCTTCGCTCTGGTGACGCCAGCATGGTGTAAACAAATCAATACCTTAAACAAATACTGCTAAAACCATCTAAAAGTTTTCTTAAAGGCCGCGTTGTGTATTTTACGCCACCCGCATTTTCACTGTTAACTTCCTCTCCCTTTGGAGGCACTCTACACTCTCCGTACGCCCTGGGTGGAACCGTTGGCACTTAGCGTATGCTATGCTGTGGCACTGCTCCGAGGGCCGGGGCCTCCCGCGGCAACATTCGAGCAGGGACCGAAAGCGTGGCACCGGAGCGCTGGGCAAAGGCAGATGAGGGAATGAGGAGCAACTACGCTCAGGACCTGTCTCTCGCTCTGTCGCTTGGCTCTCTCTCTCTCTCTCTCTCTCTCTCTCTCTCTCTCTCTCTCTCTCTCTCTCTCTCTCTTCTATTATAGCACGTAGTATTCTCTCTCTCACTCTTTCGTGTGTTTTTTCGTATTCATCTCTTTATTTCTAACGTTAATGGTTACTCATCGTATATAGTTCCTGTCTGTCTGTCTGTCTCTCGCTCTCTCTTTCTCTTTTCTCTCATACACACATATAATATATATATATATATATATATATATATATATATATATATATATATATATATATATATATACATATATATATACATATACATATATATACATATACATATATATACATATACACACACACATCTGTATATATATTTATAAAATTATGTATCATGTATGTAATTATATATATATATATATATATATATATATATATATATATATATATATATATATATACAGTATATATATACATATATATACGTCTATATATATTTATATATGTATCATATATATATATATATATATATATATATATATATATATATATATATATTTATATATATATATATATATATATATATATATATATATATATATATATATATATATATATATATATATATATGCCATTTGGCCTTAGTTTCTATTTTATGCTGCTTCTATTGAAGTCAGTAGCATTGCTCATAGGTACTGTCTTCTTATCAAGACTTTGAATCAGTCTGTATTTCTTTTTCTCTTTTGGCAAGTTCCTCTGCAATAAGGGAACTTTTTTCGAAATTCTTTCAATTTACTTTTTCTTGTCGACGGACAGTTTCTCCACCTGAGCTTAGGTTTAGTGTGTTTCAGTTAAGCTGTATGGTGTGTTTAGGTTTGGGGGTTGGTAAATGGGACAGTGACCACAGTAATATCTGGATAAAATGAACAGTCACCATAGTAATACCGGGATAAAGGGACAGTCAGCAAAGTAATACCTAGCTATTGGGACAGTCAGCACAGTCATACCTGGATAAAATGGAGAGTCTTTACAGTAATGTCTAGATAAAAGGGACAGCCAGCACAGTAATACCCGGGTAAAAGGGACAGTCAGCACAGTAATACCTGGATAAAAGGAACAGTCACCACAGTAACATCTGGATAAATAGGACAGTCACCACAGTAATAACTGGATAACTGGGATAGTCACTACAGTAATACTTGGATAAAAGGGATAGTCAGTACAATAATACTTGGTTAAATGGGACTGTCAGTACAGTCACCTGAATAAAAGGGACAGTCACCAAAGTAATTTCTGGGTAAATGGGACAGTCACCACAGTAATATATGGATAAATGGGACAGTCAGCTAAGTAATATTTGATAAAAGGGACTGTTGGTACAGTAATTTCTGGATTAAAGAGACAGTCACCACAGTAATACTTGGATAAGTGGGACAGTCAGCACTTAATATTTGGATAAAAGGGACAGTCAGCATATTAATTCCTGGATAGAAAGGACAGTCAGTACCAGGAGGTGCAGGAAAATTTTTCTGAATTCTTCAGAGAGTTTTTCCAGGCAGTGCTGGGTTGGTCATGTAGCATATATATATATTATATATATATGTGTGTGTGTGTGTGTACATATATAGATTACATTCATATATAAATATCTGTATATATATATATATATATATATATATATATATATATCAGTATATTATATATATATATTTGTATGCATGTATGTATATTTTTGTTAAAAACAATTGTTTTAGTGGCATCAATAAGTTTCTTGCAAGTATCTTCATACCGTCAGAGTTTTTCAGATATTCTTGCGTCAGTTTCTTCAATTTATTGATTTTTGTCGCGACAGCTGTTTCGCCTTTACGGCATTATCAAGCGACTACTGACTTACAATCTGGCCTTTCGGCTTATTTATATCATCGTGTGGGGAGAATGCCCTTGAGGTCCGTGTATTAGTTGGTCAAAGGATTAAAATCTTAACCATTACAGGGCGTTGTTTCGGGTACAAAGAATCATATATGACAACAAAAGTGAAAGTTTAAACATGTGGTTAAATAAATATTTAAAATATAATGCCATGTGCTTAATGTTTCCTTAAATTTGTGTTTAAAATTTAGTAAAGTCTTACATGTTGGTTTGCAAATACAGAAAATAAGGTACAAAAATAAACAAAATTTTATAACGTATTTAAAAGGTACAAATAAACAAATGTCTGTTTAAACATAAATGTATATAACATTAAATTTGAGTGCATGTGTGCGTCTAAATCCTCTATGCTAATTAACGGCTCGAGGTTCGTGTTAGGCGGGGCCTCAGTGTCTTGAGGAAGCATGCTACTTGGCCCTCTCTGGGTGCTGTCGTGTCCCTTAGGTTGGGGGCATGCTCTCTGGTCCCTATTGGCTGGCTCGCGCATTGTTTCTTCTGCTGGTGAGGACTCTAGTTGGATATTCAGGGTCGGTTTCTGGGTACCGATGCTGACCGCTTCGGCTCTTAAGAGGCGACCATAGTTATCCTCTCCGTGTACGACCTTTGGGCCTTCTATCAGCTCTTGTAGGGATGGCTTCCTGTCGTGAAATATATATATATATCTATCTATATCTATATCTGTATATCTATATATATATGTATATATATATATACTGTATATATATAATACATCTCTCTCTCTTGCTTATCTCATATAATCTCTCTCTCTCTCTCTCTCTCTCTCTCTCTCTCTCTCTCTCTCTCTCTCTCATAATAACATGGGTATATTAGGTGTGTGGGTGGTAAGACCTGAATCATTCATCTCTGGCTAATTCCATCGTTAATTACTTTTACTTATTTTTTCACCATCTGTTCAGCCTGGATGAGATGGAATTCAGCCAGCTGCCTATTAAGAGGAAAAACGGACGTAGGGAGATAGCTAATCAGGGAAATACGGCAAATTAAATGAGAAAAGAATTGTAATTTCAGCATTTCTCTCTCTCTCTCTCTCTCTCTCTCTCTCTCTCTCTCTCTCTCTCTCTCTCTCTCTCTCTCTCTCTCTCTCTCTCTCCATTATATACTCATGTATATATATATATATATATATATATATATATATATATATATATATATATATATATATATATATATATATATATATATATATATATATATATATATATATATATATATATATATATATATATATATGTGTGTGTACTTGATAAAACGCAAAGGATATCATGTATTTATTTTTGCTTCGTGTCATACACCGGAGGTATATGCAAATAACCTTTGAAAGATAACGGGAATTTTGAAGTTTTCTCCATAAAGTAATGAATATCTCTCTCTCTCTCTCTCTCTCTCTCTCTCTCTCTCTCTCTCTCTCTCTCTCTCTCTCTCTCTCTCTGATACTTCAGCGCCCCGAAAAAGACACGGAGATGAAAGCCTGGTCGACGGTTAGACACGATTTTTTTTTTAATAATCCTTCCAATCATCATCATTTTCCATATATCAGGATTTGGGTACATAGACCGCACTGAATTGAAGGGCTACGCATTTAAGACCTCGGAACTCTTGCAGGGATTCTGGGGGTACAAAGATACAGGGGAAAACCGTGGAAATGCTGTGCATACAGTGATAACACTGGAGATACGCCGGCACTGTAGAAACAGTGAGTTACACTGGATATACAAATAAACACTGGAAACAAGAACACACCGTGGGTATACTGCACTACGATACACTGGAGATACAAGGATGGCCGGGGCCTACTAAAATGATGCCTTGCCGCTGGGGTAATGGACGAGAAAAAATCATGCCGATAAGAAGTGTGCTTCATTTGCGAACAGGCCGAAAGGAGTAAAATCCAGAGAAAAGTTGCAAGGGAAACAAACGGAAATGGACGGGAAGCGGAGGAGACGAACGAAGGAGATGAGGAAGTGAAGGAGAGAGAGGCGGAAGAGAGACCCGAGAAAGAATAGATTGAGGAGGAAGAGAAAGTTTACAAGGGTGAGTCAGAGGGAAGGAATTTCATAAGAAGAAGAAGCAGAAGATAAAGTGCAATTTAGGGAGAGAGAGAAGAAAAGAGAGAGAGAAGAAAGAGAGAAGAGATGAAGTGGAAAAGAGGTGATGAAGAAAATGCGAAGGAAAGGATGGGATTAATTCAAAATAAAAAGGAAGAATAAGAGATACAGAAAAATTAAGATATATTGTTCTTTTTGGCAGAAATGTCCATGAGCTCATTTCATCATCCAACCCAACTTTCACTTTTGCGCTCGTTCTCAAGAAGGTATCCCCATGTTCATATCTCTGTATCGAACAGTGGCTTTGCTGACCAGCCCTCTGTACTCTCTTGCAACCGTTACGTCCGCATTTGTACCTTGTCAGTATAATCGTTATTCTTTTCTCTCTCTCTTTATATATATATATATATATATATATATATATATATATATATATATATATATATATATATATATATATATATATATATACATGGAGTATATTGGGCGTGTTTTAGTTTTCTCTAAAAAAAACTATTGGGGGCAACTTTTGTCTGTCCGTCTGCACATTTCTGTCGCCCCTCAGACCTTAAAAACTACTGAGGCTAGAGGGCTGAAAAATTGTTATGTTGATCATCCACCCTCAATCATCAAACATACCAATTGCAGCCTCTAGCCTCAGTAATTTTATTTTAGGTTTCAAGTTGGCCGCGATAGTGCGTCTGGCACTGCTATAGGTGCCAACGACACAGGCCACCACCGGGCCGTGGCTGAAAGTTTCATGGGCCGCGGCTGAGATTTTCATAGGCCGCGGCTGAGAGTTTCATACAGTATTATACGCTCGATTGCGCCGAAGAAACTTCGGCGCATTTTATACTCGTTTAATGTCGTGTGCAAATGCCGCTGGAACAGTACAAGATGAAAATTTTTTAAGTTCCATTTGCTGATGAAGATTAAAGATCCAATTTCGCTAGATATAATGGCTTTACTTCATATGCTGACTCTTCTGTTTATTAATTGAACCTCTTGCACGAAGACTGGTAAATGGCCTTGGGTCTAATGCCAGCTCTTCAGATTATGAAACAGATCCTTTTCTGAGAGCACTCTTTTACACGCATATGCGTGTCCTGAATAACAAAAATATAGACTCTCATTTTCTCTTGTTTGTTAAATCAAAAGGGTAAATTATGTCTATGCAAACTTATTATTTGATGTTTGCAGGTCTCATGTTGAAACTGAAATAGGTTAGGGCTATAAAATGGTAAATATGGTGAAAGGAAACAAAATATATATCTTTTATTTATCTGAAAGCGAAGACCAGTGCTCATGAACACAAACTATTCACAGTGGCTTATGTCGTCCGCAAACGATTTCACAAGAATAGGGTCACAGATGGGTAAATTCGTACGTCAGATATGGATGAAGATTGTTGAGGTGAGTTGAAACCGCCTCATGACAAATGTTACCATCCATTTCCATGTCCAACTTCTCCGTTCCCATATCCACCCCCCACTCTACGCCTATACATGTGTAGATCTGCCCCCTCCCCTCTAAATCACTTGAACCCGTTGCCCCTACCTCATCCAGCTATTTTGTTTTTGTGTTTACCTCTTTCACTCTTTCCCATCCCTCACTTATCTTCATTTCATTTATATTCTTACCATTTGTCTCTTTTTTTCTGCTATCACTCACTATCTTCTTTTCTTCATCTTCTCTTGTATCCACCCCTCGCTTATCCATTCTCTTCATATTCACTTCTTATTCACTCATTTTCCTCAAGCCTCACTCAGGCTTTCACACACACACACAAATATATATATATATATATATATATATATATATATATATATATATATATATATATATATATATATATATATACATATATATATATATATATATATATATATATATATATATATATATATATATATATATATATATATATATATATTTGTTTTCAAATAGCATTGAAGGGTCTAACAGTGAAATGAATAACGCCTACACATAATCTATTCATATTCTGATCAGAGCGTCTGAGATGCTTCCCAGATGAATTACAGCAACTAACTGTCACGAAATTGGCGCTATCCCGTCCACACGTGCAATTACCTGTCAGTCAGTCGGAAGATAGTATAGGTAATACCATCAGTTTATCCATTCTAGTGAGCGGATAATCTCCGCCCACAGACTGTATTGTCTACGTAAGTTTTAACATGCATATTTCATGAACTGAATAGAAAAAATGACAGGTAAGAGTTGATCGTGAATACACGGCCTTAGGTTGTTGAATTCTATAATAGTGAATGGGTGTATGGGAGAGAGTGAGAAAAAGTGGGAGGAGAGGAGGAGAAAAGAGTGGGAGGTAATAGGGAGAGAAAGAGGAGAGAGATAGTTTATATATATACAGTATACATATATATATATATAATATATATATATATATATATATATATATATATATATATATATATATATATTATATATATATATTGTCGTATCAAGTACCTGGTTATTACTAGCTAATCTCCAAGATTCAAAATATACCTCACTTCATTCAGATACCTGGACTCTCATAACATGTTATTACACTGAGTACTCTAAAAGGTAACAGTGATCCTTAGAAAAACTTATTTATCAATCACTTGAACAATCAAACTAAATTACAATATCAGAATATGTGTGAGGTATAAAAAATTATTTAAATATTCTAGAATAGAAGGGCATCACTCCATCAAAAAATCTAACTGTTTCCCTGGTCCTAACTCACTTTACCAAACTAAAAGAACAAAACATGTTTATCACTTTGCCTTATGCACACACAACCAATCCTATTCACTGATTGTCAATAAATGAAACACTGTTTTTCTAAAAATGTTAAATACAAAAATTTATTTTCATATTCAAAGTTTATAATTAGAATTCACAATTAATTAGAATTCACAATCTGAAAAATTTATTATTACTTGAAAATAATACAACACTCAATTAATTCTTGAATTTAAATTTGAAACAAAACTAGTTCATAAACACTTATCAGGAATTTAAATTAATCAAGCAAAATTTAAACTATCAAGAATTACTCAAGATTTAAAAAGAAAATCTTAAATGAATGAAATACTAAATTAAATCAATTATGCAATGTTAAATTACCAAGAAATATTTAAAACGCTATGTAAATAAATGTTACATCACAAACATAAAAATGTGAAAACATAGAGATTGTAAACAGAAAAACACACAAAAATACACATAAGATTTATCAATGATTTCACTTGTTCAAAATTTCCTAACTTATCATACCATGGTATTAATAAGTAAAATTCACGTTACCTTACACAAACTTGTGAAAACTCTCTGTAAATCACTCTGCTGCAGCCATGCTACCACAATACACTTCTTTACCAGGCACCATTACTTAACTAAATAACTTTGCTAAATTCAGATCTCAAAAGTTAATGCTAATACCTGGACTACAAACACTACGCTAAAATTAATCTTTCTAAGAACGAGAGAGAGAGAGGGAATCCAACCAACTGGTCTCAAAAATCAGAATGAACAAATTTTAGGATTCCAGTAACACGTGAACAATTACATGGATGTCATTAAAGCATTTTGGGCATGAGATACAAAAGTTCTAGAAGCAGGAGGTGACGTCATTAAAGCATTTTAAAAGTAGATACAATGGAGAAGTTTAGAAGGAAAATGACGTCATCCCAGCAAACGTTTTAGAACGCAATCTTGCTAAAACATGATGTAACTGATCACACGTATTTTTTCTGAGAGCGGCGTGACGTGACTGACCAATGTGTAACAAATATGAAATCACTCGTCTTGGAGCTCGTATGTGACGAATCAGTATTTGAAAGTCCCAAGCCTGTCATCACTAACCCAAAACAAAGCGCCTCTTATCTCAACTGATGACAACTGAAATGAAATGTCCTTCCTGACACACACACACGTGTTCATACTTCGCTTTCTTTACCAAGAAAGATATTCTAAACTATCGCACTATTAAAATTGTATTAACAATTCTAAATCACTATCAAGTTATTTAATTATTGTTCTTTGAGATCTGATGCCAACCAAATATGACACTTCAGCGATCGCTATCACTAATACATAACATATGAAAAATGTGCCATGTCAAAATTATAGAGGATATACGTATTACAAGGCAACATCATGAAATCTCTCCCCCAGAAGATTGCTCCATCCCGGTTTGGAATCAACGATTCACAACGGGATAAATAACTGCTATGACATTATCTTTCCTGAAATATGTTTAACCCTTACATTATACGGTTGCGCATAAAAGACCACCTGGTCAGTCTCATTATTATTTTTCATCTTATTGATGAATGAGATTGGCTGTGATCCGGTCAACACTAAAATTTCTTCATTCCTAGGTCGGTCTGTTATACACCTAAATCTTTTCGATGCTGTGATTAATGCTAATGTTTCTTTTTCGATTGTTGAGTAAATTTTCTGGTGCTTCAACTTGAAGACATAAACATACTGATGAAGATTCTGTTGTCATCTTCTTGAAGTAGAATAGCCCAATTCCACAGTCAGATACATCAATCTCTATCATGAATTTTTATTGAAGTCTGGAGCTTGAAGCACTGGTCTTGCATTATGGCTTTAACCTTCTCAAATGATTCTTGACATTCTGGAGTCCAATCAAACTTTCTTTAGGACTGCTGTTGCTTATGGAGCTACTACGGCTGAGAAATTTGGACAGAATTGGCGATAAAATCCAGCCATGCCAAAAATCTTTAGCTGTTTCTCGTGAACAGGAGGGGTAGCCTTTACGCATACCTTCTGGTTATCAGCATCAACAGGAGCGAAGGCCTTTCCAACTTCAAATCCTAGATACTGTACAGTTGCCTTCCAAACTCAGGTTTTTGTGTTGATTGTTAGTCCTGCTTCCTGTAATTTCTTGAACACTTTCCTTAATACCTTCAGATACTTCATGCATTAGAATAAATCACAAATGTCACATGCATACATCCACCCTGCCATTGATCCTAGTAGCTGATCCATCACTCCGCTGGAATGTTGCAGGTGCATCCATCAGGACCAAACGGCAAAACAGTGTATTGATATACAGTACAAAAAGGAGTAATGGAAAGCTGACAGCAACTTAGCATTCCTCATCTAAGGGAATTTGATAATATCCTTTTCAACAAGTCTATCTTGAAAGAATTTGGCTTCTGTCACATTATCAAGTAATTGATCGAACAGAGGCAGGATAATTGTCAGCCACACTGATGGAATTCAGTTTTCTATAATCAGTACACATCCTAAATGAGCCATCTGCTCTTCACTAACACAAAGGAGAATTATAATGACTTGAACTGGCCCTGCTAATCCATGCTGCAACAAATATTCAACTTCTTTCTTCAAAACATCTCGATGAAAGGTGATAAGCGATAAGCTCTCATTTTAAAAGGTTTTCCATCTTCTCTGATCTTTATCTCATGCTTTGTCAGATTAGTACGCCTAGGTACATCTGCACAAATTTCAGGGAAACTTTGAATCACTTCACTTAATTCACTACTTTGCTCAACACTCAGATGTTTTAGTTTATCTTCCAAATTTTCTAATATTGAAGAATTGTTCATCTTGTTTTCAGCTCCCAATTGTAGCCACGTCGTCCTCTTCTGTAGATGAAGTTGAACAAAGTATTGATACTGTTTCAGTTTTAGTTCTGAGAGCAAGGTTTCAAAAGATTCATATGTATATTCCTCTGTCGTTTTTTCCTGGTGTTTCAATCACTTGCTCGATCACTTAACTTCTCTCTATTATCTTATAAGGACCGTGAAACTTATTGGTAAGGGGAAATATTTTCACTGGTAAGAACATCAGAACTTGCTGTCCAATAACAAAATTTCTTAGTTTAGTCTTAGCATCATTTTCTTTTCATTGTTCTTGATTTATTTTCAAATTTTCTAAAGAAAATTTTCAATTTCTTTAACTCTTTCCTCAAGTTCTTCAAGTATATTCTCCTTGGATTTCCTCTTGATTTTCCAGTTCTCTGCAAGAATCTTCAATGACTCTCTAATGTCTCGACTAAAAATCATTTCTTATCGGTGAACATCCCATACTTTCTTGATAACTCATTCCTAACTCTCTAAATAACATTAAAGGTAAACCAGCATCCCATTCTCTTTCCCTTGATTCATTACAATACTTAGTTAATATACTTCTTTTCAATGTCTGGTGGAACTTTTCCAAGGCTCCTTGAGTCTCTGGATGATAAGCAGTTGATAACTGTTGTTTTACTCCTAACAAGTTCATCACATCCTGGAATAATTTTGAAGTAAAGTTCGTTCCTCTATCACTTTGCAATTTCTCTGGTATTCCAAACTTGGAGAAAAACTCCACCAACTTCCTCAGCAATTACCTTGCACTTATACTCTTTTACAGGAATCGCCTCAGGATACCTAGTCACTGACACATTAATGTTAATAGTTATTCATTTCCCTTTCTTTGTTTTCAGCGGCCCAACTACATCTATAATTACCTTGCTAAAGGGTTCTCCCTCAACTTCTGCGGCTGTAGGGGTGCTTTCTGAATGGTTTCATCTGGTTTTCCAGCCATCTGGCACATGTGTGACACACCTGCAAAATTCATAACATCCAGGAAGTCCAGACCAGAAAAATATCATAATCTTGTCAACAGTCTTCCTGATTCCCATATGTCCAGACTCATGCGCTAATGCTACAACATAAGTTTCTCAATGGATATGGAATCAAAATTTGATGATATTCACCCCATTCAGCATTTCCTGGTATATCTGCAGGTCGATGCTCTCATTAGTAATCCTTCCTTAGATAATAACAGGTGGAGGTTTGTTGTGATCTCTCTGATCAACAAACCTGAAGAACAAATCAGCTAACGCTGTATCCCTCTTCTGCAGTTCTCCATTAGCTTCTCTCTAGTCACTTGACCAACTCTGCTGGCTGAATTCTCCATATCTGCTAACTCTGCTTCTGTAGTTTCACTACTATCTTCAGGAACACTTGACTACTCGGAGCCCTTCTCACAATAACAGGATCCTCTTCTTCTTGGGAAATCTCTTCATTACTACCACTAGGGGAAATCACTTCCCCTCTGGAACAGCTCTTTCTGTTTAAAGATCCGCTACTTGATCCTTCTGATGCAGGTAAACTTCTCAGCAGTATCTTCACATGCAGTCATAGTTCTCTTCTATACTCCTGGTAGTTACACAACTTGGAAACAGGTGGGGATTTTTCTTCTCTAAATCTACAGTAGGACTAACCTTTAACGGTTTGTCTGTCACTATAGGACAAGGAACAAATGGTACACCACCAACTCTATTACCCAGTAAAATATGTACACCTTCAACAGCTAGTAGTCCTTTACAGCAATCAACATTTCCTGTAACCAATGCACAGGACAACTGGGTATGCATAGAGCTACTCTTCCCTCCTATACCCTTCAAAATAACTGAACTTCCGTGAGATTCTTCCAGCTGTGGTGAGCACCACCGAACTACCACACTGAGTGGTTACCCTCGTATCATGTAATACTTTGACTGGTACCCGCACACTCCTCCTTGAAGCGGTCAGTGTACCTTCATATAGATATATGGCTTGTGTCGTGCTGCTCAGCAACTCACTGCTTGAAGTTACATTTCCACTGGTTGCTAAACACTCTGCTTGTTTAGTCTCAGCCGTCTTCACACTGCTCTTCGGAGTTTCCGTTTCACTTGGTTACCTTTAACCACTTGACCAACTGGTTTGGTCTGCTGTTGTGTCTGATAACAATCTCGACTGTAGTGTCCTACTCTTCCACACTTGTAGCAGACAACATTAGTCCTCTGCATCTGTCTTGTGAACAGACTGGATGATTAGAGGATTTAACATTCAATTGCTAGAGGGTGTTACCTGGTTTGTATTGGCATAGCCACTAGAAGGATTTCCAGTTGTAATGTCCTGTTTGATGAGACCTGAAACCTGTGCGTTGTTGGTTCTGGCATTGGCATTATAATTTCTTTTGCTAGAAATTATATTAAAGTCTTCACTTAATGTAGCAGCTTTGTCAAGTTTCTAACCTCTCTCTCTTTAAATAGGCTCTATGTGTTCAGGAATTCCTCTAAGATATTGTTCTAAACTACTAACTCCTCAAGTCTGTCCATAGATTTTAACTTTTAGCAGCCTCCAAACTAACCTTTAAAAAAATTTACTTATAAGCATAATCCAAGAAAGTTATCTTGCCATCCTTTCTCAAAGATCTGAATCTTCATTATAATATTCAGGGTCATCTGGTAACCAGGCATATTGTGTTTAAGTACCTTGTACTTTTTACACTGATCAGCTGATAAGGCTAAATAGGCAATTTTTCCTTTACCAATGAGAACACTGTAACAAGACCCCACTCATTTATCCTCCTGGCCATCCCATACCTGAAGCCACTTTTTCAAAGTGATCAAAAACTCATCTGGAGCTTCTTCTGTAAATTTTGAATTAATTTCTGCACTCTTACTACATCAAATACAGGGTCTGGAATTACCTGAGGTTAGACGGTGTTATGTAATGTGGATCCGAGCTATTAACTCCATCTCCTTTCATGTCTTGCTCTTTCTTCCTTTTGCTCTTTTTCTTTCTTTCCTTTTGGTTTCCTTTTCTCTCTCCTCTTTGCTCTTTCTTCTTTCTTCTGCTGCTTTTTCTTCTTCTCTTTCCTTTCTCTTTTCTCTATCTTCTCTTCTTCTGCCTGTATTTTCTCTTTCAGCCTGTATCTCAGCTTAACTCAAATTCTTCTTCTGTTTATAATGCCTTAGTTCTGCTTCGCATCACTTTTCTCTTCTTTGCTCATGTTTATCTGTAATTTGTCTCAGCTGCATTCAACAATTCTTGCGCCTCTCCCAATCCCTCTTCATCTACTTTACCAGAGTCCATCAGTGCTTGGATTGCAATATATTTCCACGTGCCTTTATCATACCACTAGACACATTATCTCCCATAGTGCTAAAGCAAATCCACTGCCTTAGTCAGTTGGATTCAGATAACCTTGGACAAAGGAGTTGCTAAAACTTCTTGAACATCGAACAGAGCCATTTTCTCTAAGTTCCTCAACTAAATAATTCACAATACAAAACAAAAAATAACTATGTGGTCACTCTCTTTTCCCTAACACCACCAATATAAACCATAAACCAGAGTGATATTTTGTTTTGTTCCCGGGTCTCAGCACCAAACAATATAATGTCATGATGCATATCAAGTACCTGGTTATTACACAACTAATCTCAAGATTCAAAATATACTCACTTCAGCCAGATACCTGAACTCATAACATTAATTATTACAATTGAGTACTCTGAAGGTAACAGTGATCCCTTAAGAAAAACTTATTTATCAATCACTTGAACAATCAAACTTCCCTTAAGAAAAACTTATTTATCAATCACTTGAACAATCAAACTAAGTCTATCAGAATATGTGTGAGGTATCAGAAATTAAACTAGAAAATATTCTAGAGAAGGGCATTAGTCTCTAATCAAAAATCCCTGTTTCTGGTCCTAACCTTCACGAAAAAACTAAAAGAACAAAACATGTTTATCACTTGTCTTATGCACACAACCAATCCTATTCACTGATGGTGAATAAAGCCTGAACTAGTTTTTCTAAAATGTTAACAGAAAATTTATTTTCATATTCAAAGTTTATAATTAGAATTGTACCAATTAGAATTCACAATCTGAAAAATTTATTACTTGAAAATAATATGTAACACTCCAATTAATTCTTGAATTAAATTCTGAAACAAAACCAATTCACAAACACTTTATCAGGAATTTAAATTAATCAAGCAAAATTTGTAAACTATCAAGAATTACTCAAGATTTAAAAAGAAAATCTTAAATGAATGAAATACTAAATTAAATCAATTCATGCAATGCTTAAACAGCCAAGAAATATTTAAAACGCTTATGTAAATAAATGCTGGCATCACAAAACATAAAATGTGAAAACATAAAGAGATTGTAAACAGAAACACACAAAATACACATAAGATTTATCAATAATGATTTCACTTGTTCAAAATTTCCTAACTTATCATACCATGGTATCAATAAGTAAAATTTCACGTTACCTTACACAACTTGTGAAAACCTCCGTAAATCACTTGCTGCAGCCATAAGCACACAATACACTTTTTAACATGTTTATTATTTAACTAAGAACTTTTACAAATTCAGATCTCAAAAGTTACTGCGACATCTGACTACAAACACTACGCGAAATTAATCTCTTTCTAAGAACAAGAGAGAGATGGAACTAAATCAACTGTCTCTAAAAATCAGGGAATGAACAAATTTTAGGATTCCAGTAACATGCGGAAACAATTACATGATGTCATTAAAGCATTTTGGGTACAAGATACAAAAGTTCTAGAAGCAGGGAGGTGACGTCATTAAAGCATTTTGGGTGCAAGATACAATGGAGAAGCTTCTAGAAGGAAAATGACGTCACCCCAGCAAAACGTTTTGGAATGCAATCTTGCAAAACATGACGTAATTGATCAAGACATGCATTTTTTCTCTCTCAGAGGGCGTACGCGGCTCAACCAACGCATGTAACAACATGAAATCACTTCGTCTTGAGCCCGTATGACGAATCGGCATTGTTATTCCAACCTGTCATCACTAACCCAAAACAAAGCACTCTCTTATCTCAACTGATGACAACTGAAATGAACAAGTCCTCTGACACACACGTGTTCATATACTTCTCCCTTTACCAAGAAAGATATTATTCTTAAACTACGTTACTATTAAGAAATTGTATTAACAATTCTAAATTGCTATCAAGTTATTTAATTATTAGTTCTTTGAGATCTGATGCCAAACTAAATATGACACTTCCAACGATCGCTATCACTACCTATAATACATGAAAAAGTAAATATGTCAAAATTATAGGAGAGGATATACGATATAAGGCAATATCATGAATATATATATATATATATATATATATATATATATATATATATATATATATATATATATATATATATATATATATATATATATATATATATATTATATTAGCTGCTAACCGTAAATGTCTTGAAGAACTCAAGATATTTCCAGATAAACCATTCATCCTCCTCTTCTCCTCCCTATTACCCCAATTCTCTCTTCTCTCCTCCCACTTCTTCTCACTCTCTCCCAACGCACCCATTCACTATTATAGAATTCATCAACCTAATGCCGTGTATTCACGATCAAGTTTACCCTTCATTTCTTCAGTCAGTTCATCGAGCATGCTGTTAAAACTTATGTGTAGACAACAGTTTGTGGGCGTAGACAGTCCGCTCACCAGAAATGATGAACTGATGGTATTACCTAAATATCTTCCGACTGACTGACAGGTAATTGCACGTGTGGACAGGATAGCGCCAATTTCGTGACAGTTAGCTGCTGTAATTCATCTGGGAAGCATCTCAGACGCTCTTATCAGAATATGAGTAGATTATGTATAGGCGCTATTCATTTCACTGTTAGACCCTTCAGTGCTATTTTTAGGCTGTTATAAGTCCAAATCATACAATAAAAATCTAAAACAATATTTCCATGTGATACAATTTGGTATAGGCCTAGACTCTGATGTCTTTTTATGATATGTTACTATAATGAAAGTAAACTTCACTGTCCAATTCTTAAAAAAGTGAACCAACCCTTCAGTTCTGATTTAAACTCATTCATTAATATTGTTTGAGAATAGACGTATTTTTTTAATAAGAAATATTTAGTCTATACTCTGTTACGTCTTTTTACTTCTTTCCTATTATCAATTGGATTGCTTACAATAACGTAATCAGAAATCAAACAAAGTTTCCCTTCATGGAGGAATGTCAGGCAATTGATTATTTATTATTTTGAATAAATACGCATTGATAAAGGATAGAAATGGATATATATCATTCCGATATATAACCATAAGCAGTAATTTAATTTTCCTAAAATGATGGATACTATCCCTTACTGTGTATGATGACACCAGCAAAAGGTATGAATTGACGTGTTGTGAAAGCTGTGAGCACTTCGAGCTACTTGAAGTGCAGTAGTTGCCATTTCAATTTAATCTCTATTTGCACTCCAATATATTTACTTCAAGTGCCTGAAAAGATTTCAAATGTAAAGGTTCATTCCTGTAAAAATGTAATCTAGAATTTTCAGTCATTATCTTCCAGGTAATCAGTACCAAGCAACGTGAAAAGAAACTTATCTTCTGTATGCAGTGAAGTGCTTTGCCAATTCACATGATAATTAATTCCAACCGTCAACTGATGGAGTGTCCAAGGTGATATTTCGGTGATAGTGGAGTGGGATAATGGGGAAAAAGTGCAAATGGTGATACAAGCAACAGATTTGGCATGAGAACTCTTATTATCCCCATAAACCAAAAATCAACTTCCGGCCACCCCATATTTGGCTGTTTCAAGATGGCTGACACTTTTCCCCAAAAATGGTGGTAAATTTGTTGTATATTTCAAATATTTCCATCCCATGTTTCATAAAAGTTGCATACTGTCCATATAATGATTGAGAATTTGTATTTTGCATTCTTACTATCATGAAGATAAAGTGAACTCCATCTTCCAATATGGCCACTCATATGAACACCATATCAAAATGGCCGCTAAAGGTAAAAAGCATACATTCTGAGAGAAACCAATATGTTTTGTGTATCAATTAGTTTTAGTAAGTGCAGCTGCAGAGAGCTGTGCTGCCAAGTCCAGATTTGTAGCACTTTCACCTGCCATAGCATTCCTTTTTGCAGCCACACTTATTTAGTTCTTGGCAAGATTTTGCTACCATTGGCAAATCTGTCTAATATGGAAACCAGGTGCCATCAGTCTGTTGCCATCCCTCAGTGTCTGGACTGGGCAAAACTGGATGACTTACTAAAGACTGGCACCAAATGCACCCTGCTTGAAAGGCAGCTGTCTTGCAATGCTCTCTAAGAGCAGCCCTTGTAGGGGGAATGTAATCATAAGCTCTTTGCTTTCTTGCAAAGAGATCAAGTTTAGCCTCATTTACATTTTTATACGAACTGCTTCTGTCGTACATTAGCACCACAAACTCTTCAATAATCTGCAGGTCTTCATCTTCTACAGCTGCTGGTGTTGAGCTTAGTTTGCGAAGGGTGTGGTCCGCTGAAACACAGTCCATGTTTGCCATGCAGACTTCTTTCCTTTTCTTCGTGAGTGCAGACACACTGTGTCACACCTGCTAAATGCATGGAAAAAGGGAAGGGCTGAGGCTTTTGGTCCCATGGCTGCTGCAATTTCATGGATAGGTATCCACCTCATGTCTTTTCCTCTACCAAATTTAATCCATAGTTTGTCCAAACCAGTTTTTTCTATGCTAGATACTGCTATGATGACAACGTCAGTGTCTGTACTACATATGATTGCACTTGAGATATCTTCATGCTTTGCAGCATATGCAGCATGTAAAAGGACTCTAGTATCTGCCTCTTCGTGAGTGCAGCCTTGTAGGTCAGCAGTGTCTTGTTCAGCTTTGCTACAAAGTGCAGCATCCCTTTAGTGACAATTATGCATGATGCGTCATCTGCTTGAGATGAAATGATTGTGTTCAAGCAAACATGCAAAATAGTTCAGTTTTGTTGTATTCCTGAGGAAGCTGGCCCAATTGCCAGGAGTTTATGTTGTGCTAATTACTTCCGCTGAACTCCTTGTGCCTCTTTTTTGTCTTTTTGTGCTTTCATACTGGCTGTCCATACACATTAAAATACAATGTGTTTGCTTGTACTTCTGTATGTGCTCTTGAATCTTGGATAGGACTGCTTCTTTAGCATAAGACTCAAATGTAGACCCCTTGGTTGGTCTCAGAGATGAGAGTAGAGCTGCACCCATCCATTATGACAACATCAGGGGCTATTGCTCGGTCAGGATGTCTGATGCATGCTGTTCCAGTAGAGGCAGCAGCTGTGACTTTGTGCCCTGATGGCATCTGGTCCATCTGTACAGTGATGGTGGGGCAATTTTGATTTTCCAGTTGAAAGAATTCATTTAAATCATAATTGTCTGGTTCTGGCATGATATGATGAGTGAATTATGAATAAATTACAATCATCCTTATGGTTTGCAGTGACTGTTTGCCCTTGGATTCTGTAGTAGACATCTTATGACTGAACAATAGAATTTTGTTCTTGTGTACTGGTTCATAGAATTTGCTGGGTATCTTGAGCCTCTCAGTAAAGTTTGTGAATTGTGTCTGTCCGTGACCCTTCATAGATCTTAAGGATTCACTAACTTTGCTGTCCATAATTTTATGCCTGTCTAGCACAATCAGATCCACTGAATCTTCCTCAAAAGGGTTGCCCATTTCTTTGATTACTTAAGGATGTTCAACCATTTCAAGAAACCTTTTCTGCACAGTTTCTGGTTTCATCATGATGCTTACCCTCAGATTTTGATCAGTATCACCCTAGTCTCATACTCAATGATCAGGCGGCTTACTTCAGGACCAGCCACTGTCCACCTTCTGAGAGCATCTTCATCTTCAAATAGGCCAACTAGCTCCCCCATCTCCTTTCACATGAGCATTATTCTGCTCGTGTGCTTGGTCTATAGCCATTGAGGAAAAAGGCCGAGTGGTTTTGAGTTTTGAGGACTGAAAGTTCCCTTTGTGAATTCATCAAATGTGTCATTTTGGAGAGCCTCCATGTCCCTCAAATTAATTGAAAGCCACCTAGCATAATGTACATGGTCCAGGGCAAAGAAGAAAGCAATGAATTCCTGCAGCACATCTTTCTACAGTTGGAAATTAGACTCTCGGTATGACCTGATGAAAACAAACACTAGAAGTTCTAGCTGAAGCACAAGATTCCAAAAGTAGAATTGGGGAGACACTGATTCTTGTTTTCTGATCCAGCTCTCACAGCTTAGCTCACCCCTTCTTCGCTTCCTGGATACATATAGGCAGCTTTGCACAGCTGATACAAACTGCAAGCTGTCACCTGGTGGGCTAGGAAATGTCTTCTTCAAATGTGAAGCAGAAATAAAACGAATCAGCTGTTCTAGCAGTAGCTATTTCTGCCTCAGCAAGAGCACCATTCCAACCACTGTCTCTCAAGAAATCACCAAGAATTTTGCATGCTACCATTTCTAAATGCAGCCCTCCAAACATGATACCCATATCACCATACTGCAAAGGCCATTCGTACTGAATTTTCTTGTCAATTGCAAATAGTGGCTGATCAGCTGCTAGAACTGGGGTTTGGCCAAGATTGAAATATCCATGGCATGTTTTATCATTGCAACGGAATGGGCTGCCTCTTGAAAAAGAGGCAACATTGATGAAAAGCTTATTTCAAATGGGGCATTTCCGCTTGAGAAGTGTGATGTGCTGCTCAAGATATGACATGCATTTACCTTGTCTGATAGACTGGATTCATAAGCCGTTCATACTCAAGAGCAAGATGCTTTGAAAACACAACCTGTTGGTGTCCAGCACTTCCATCGGGATGAAGGAGGATTCATGTTTAAAGTGAGCAAGTGAGGCATTTTTGTAATATTCCAGAAGATAAGGTTTTTTTTTTACTTTGTTCCACTTTGGATCATTTGGGCCAAGTTTGTCCTCACCCTTGTTATCATTGCTTGGATGCTGAAACAAAGATATGCCTGTCCCATGGAAGGATATTTGTGCTGTTGTGGCACTTGATTATGGTCCAAATTGTCAATAGCTACAAGTTGTAAAGAGCCTTTGGGACAAACTACTACTTCCTCCACAGCCCTTGTTACAACTGCTTCTCCTAACCCTTTAATCAATTCCAAAACCCTATCATAGCTGATGCTGATTCCATGGTGATGGAATGTATCAATTAATTGACGCTTCCTGGTTTCTGCAAAGACCAGGAGACCAATATATATTGGAAACGAGATTTTCTTGATTTGAATGTCTGAGAATGTTAGCAGATGCTTCGATTCCTCTGACAGTTGAAGTGCAAAAGAAGCAGTTAGATCAGCAGATGAGCGTTCCATATTTACATTGGGATTTTATATCACCACCATTTGTAAATATACCACTTACAAATTCTAACAACCTTGGTGGCACAGGGATTCTTTCAGTGTCTGCAAGTTAAGGTTCCATCAAATTCTATCTATGTTCAAGGATGTGTTTCCTCAATATCTTAGTTGCTTTGGCCACGATTAGTGCATCATAGTCACATGCCGTGGCTAGGGCTTCTCCCATTTTCCTTTTGTAGGAAAACAAAATTTCTCTTCCCTTTTTAAAGTCCTCCTGTTCTGGGATGCGGGCAAGTATCTGTTCTTTCAATTGTGTTTGGTGCACAAAGGAAGCATCAACATTTAGCTGTTCCAGTCTTTTGTTTGTACAAATCATAAAGTCTGACTGGTAAAATAGCAGCACCATCTGTAGTCAACTGCTTGTCTCTTTATGTACATCTCTAAGCTCAGCTAAAGCATGGGCAACATTCCTCTGTCTGTACCTGCATAATCAATCTCCAATTTTCGGAATTTAGCCAGGCCCTTTCCCTGTTTTACACACCTGTCAGACAAGATGGGTGATAATATATGGTCCTATAAAGAAACATCTTCAGCACTAAGCTTGGCTATAGTTTCATCTGGTGGGTTGTACATCGCTGCAGCTTTTCTTGTAAAGGCAGTGTCATGGCCAATTGTAAATCTTTGATTGGTGCTGGTTGGTCACAAATAAAGCATATTCCTTCTTTCTCAGTCTTAGATTCTTCTGCATCTTCTTCATCTGCCTTCTGGCTACTACGTGTGAATTTTGCTGATGGGGCATCATCTTCTTTGTCTTACAGTGATTCTATTCTTTCTGTTTTGTTGTTTTTAAACTCAGCATACATGATTCATGATATGTTGCTTTTGTTATTTTCTGTTCTGCAGAATTCACTACCTTCACTGCCTTTGGGATGAAATGGTATAGGCATTGCATTTAACTTATAGAATTCAGGGTAACATAGCCAGCACCAGATGCATCAACTAGTCTTTCACGTGTCCTCTTGGCACAAGCAACAAAGCTTCCAGTTAGTCATACTATCTCCCTTCAGGAAAGATGTTGACTTCCAAGATTGTCCTGCCATTGCTTTTGTTCTATAGGCCGAGTGTTTATCATTTTACCACCTATATAAATATATATGCACTTTCTTCAGATATGGGATACAACTTGGTCAATGTCATAATCTCACCCTAGCTCGATCATTCATCCAATGCTATTTAATTCCTGTGCGATCTGAATATCATCTAGAAGACTATATTCTGTCTTCCTTGGCTCGGCTCTCCCGCGCTGGCACATCCTGTCAATTCAGGTGCAGCTGTTTAACTTTGAAGTGGGGCTAGCTAAACAGCATTTGGGAAACTAATAACAAATCTCTGCCATTAGCTAGCACTGAACCCCATGCTGAGTTTCACAGCTATAGTGTCAACCAGCAAACCTGGTAGTACACTGACACTACACTATTACACATTTACATTAAGCTTATTATCCATTTTTTTTCTAAATGGGGATGAAATTTAATTACCTTGGGATTAATTGATTTCTAATCTACAAAAAATGAACTGATCAGGCTGAAGTTACCCCAAATCCATGTATTACCTGACCTTTAGCCTCGTATATGAGCTTAAGCACCACTTTTGGCATTTGGCAGACATTTTGATATAGTGACAGCTATCTTGGATATTTCATGCAGAGAAAATGATGTATCTCATATATACAGGCTTGTTTTTAATATTTTAATTATAAACTGGGAGTGACTTAGGATTGAATGTGATTAATCAATTAAATAATAATATTCAAACATTCACAGGATGCCATTTTGAAAACCTGTCGGCTGTCTCGAAAATGGAAAATTTTGTGTGGCCAGAGGCCGATAATGAATCAAGGACAAAGAATAGTTGGAGCCGGTTTAATGCCTGTATCACCATTTGGTACTTTTCATATTTTTTGTAGTTACCCACTCCACTATTATTCCAGACCTCATTTAAACCAGATGTATAATGAAATACGTCACCGTAACGTCTCGAAGCAGTTGCTGTAGCGAATTCCGAAGGTAAAAACGAAGAAGAAACGAACAATGAGGAAATTCTCATTGTCGGGCTACCGTAGTCTGAGGGTTTGCTACTCTTGACTCCCAGAACATTACTGAAGAAAAGGTGGACTAAAAACGAAAATTACATTTGTTTTGTCTGTAAGGCTGACTGGTGTGGTGGTAGAAATTATATTTTAATTACATTGCTTTATGACTGAATGAAAGTAATTCTAATACAGTCAAACACATTTGTTTAATTTTTTGGATGAACCAAACTGATTATAAGGTTCGCCGTGGGAGGAGTTTAATGAAATTAGACATCTGACAGCAACTGGAAAAAAAGGTTGAGCGCCAGGTGAAAAATGAGAATAAACCCAGAAAACTGAAGGAAAAGCTGACATAAAAGCGAAAATTTAATTTGTTTTCTCTGTGTTTGTATGTCTGTCACGGGGTAGAGGTTTGATTTTGAGTTATAAACCTTTCTGGGGTGACACAGAGACTGTGTGCAAAATTTTGTCTGAATATGTGAAGTGGTTCAGATTTCTATGGTCGACAAACAAATATACAAACATTTACTTATATATATATAGAGTATATATATATATATATATATATATATATATATATATATATATATATATATATATATATATATATATATATATATATATATATATATATATATATATATATATATATATATATAAGCTTGATTAAGCTACAAACGTCCTTTAATATCCAGTTCGCTCTACCTCGGAAATAATATATTTTCATACATTTTACCGAAGGGGAATTTTTTTAGTTGATAATATGTTCGTCATCCCGTGGGCTCGAACCAACGAAAGACAAGAACTCAGGACTACAGTGATGCCTTTACCCACACGGCCAACAAGTGAGGTATAAGTTGATACGAACCCTCACCCACAAATCAGGTAGAGCGAATTGGATATTAAAGGACGTTTGTAGCTTAATGCTTGTACATGAATCACGGTGATGTGAGAAAAATTCAGTTATAATATGGCTACGTGCGACAAACGCACTGCATGGTCAGCATGGCAGAGGTGGGTTGATATCGATCCTAAATACAAATACCTGAGTTTGACGGTGCTTTGTAGGTGAGGGTCGATATCAACTTATACCTCACTTGTTGGCCGTGTGGGTAAAGGTGTCACTGTAGTCCTGAGTTCTTGTCTTTCATTGGTTCGAGCCCACTGGACGACGAACTTATTATCAACTAAAAAAATTCCCCTTCGGTAACATATATGAAAATATATTATTTCCGAGGTAGAGTGAATTGGATATTAAAGGACGTTTGTAGCTTAATGCTTGTATATGAATCACGGTGATGTGAGAAAAATTCATTCATAATATGGCTACATGTGACAAACACATTACATGGTCAGCATGGCAGAGGCGGGTTGATATCGAATTTAAATACAAATACCTGAGTTCGACAGTGATTTGTAGGTGAGGGTCGGTAGCAACTTATACCTCACTTGTTAGCCATGTGGATAAAGGCGTCACTGTAGTCCTGAGTTGTTGTCTTTCGTTGGTTCGAGCCCACGGGACGACGAACTTATTATCAACTAAAAAAAATTCCACTTCGGTAACACATATGAAAATATATTGTTTCCGAGGTAAGTGAATTGGATATTAAAGGACGTTTGTAGCTTAATGCTTGTATATGAATCACGGTGATATATATATATATATATATATATATATATATATATATATATATATATATATATATATATATATATATATATATATATACATATATATATATACATATATATATATCCGTTTGTCATCTGCATATCAAATCCCTTCAGAAATACATTCCCAGTCTTTATCCACCTTCCACATCTGTATCCGTAGGCCTTATCCAGTGACAATAAGAACAAGACTATATTTATCAGCCAGTTGCAAACACCGCCAGGTATATCGATCACCTTAATTCCCACGACTGCATTTCTGGATTAGATTTGAATGAACAGGTATCTCTACAGCGGGAAGGAGGGTGTTCAAGGGAGAGGGGTAGGAGGTTGAAACAGTAGAGGGTTCATGAGAACTGGTGGTGATAGAAGAATAGAAAGAAATTAAGAAGACTGGGATAAAATTCTGACAAGTAACCTCGGAATAATACGTACTGTACATCCATGGGCATTACTTTCTACTTATTTATTGTAATTAAGACTAAAAGTAAAGATATTAGTTTTAGTACAAATACATATAAACCATTAAATCAATACATTGTTTTCTTTTTTCATGAAGAAATTTTATTTTCTAGATTGGAGGGTCTAAAAGAGTGATATCAAGAGAATCCTAATATGTTTTTTTCTCAAGAGGTATGCCTTAAACTCAAGATTCCGTCAGTAATCATTTTTACCTTCGTGGTAGAGTTCTGTCTCGTGTTCCTGAGACCTATAGTTTGCGCTGGACCTTCCACCACAACTTCTCCCAGGAGTGAATGTTTGCCTGTGGCAGTTGGAATTTATGAAAAAGAGATTGCGATTAGCACCCCCATCCGTAAAGGCTTGCTGAGAACCAGAAAGCTCTTCTGTTGACGCCACCATCGCCAGAAAAGTGAAATAGAGGCAAAGCTGAATGGCAAATGGGTTGAAATGGTTATTGTAAGGTTGAAAACGCTAGTGGAAGTATCTGTTGGTGATGTTTAGAGGCAATGAAGACGCTAAAACAAAGGAAAACCAACAGGACCTGATGGGCTACAGGTGGGATGCTTTGGTACTTTAGTGGAGGTGCAATTGAGTGGCTGACCAGGACGTGTAAGTTATGTCTGGATGAAAGATAGGTTCCGAAGAAATGGCTGGAAAGAATAATTGCCCCCATGATAAACGTAAAGGTGAGATTAGTCAGTAAGCATTTTAGGAACATTACATATTTTAGTATACCAGGAGAGGAGTATGGTTGGATTTGATGGAAGAAGTAAGACAGATTTAAAGGTAAAGGATTTATACTAAGTTTCAAAGCAAGTGAAAAAGCTGTACATGGCATAAACCGTCCCAGAAAAAAGAGTATGCTGGAATCGACAGAAAATCAGTGTGGAAGGTGTTTAACGGTTTACAGGTCGCTCAAGAGCGATAGAGAGAAGGGCAAGTAATTGCATTGTATCATACGTGGTGAGCACCCAGGCTGTCTCTACACCCAAGCTAGGACCAGGGAAAAACCAGGCAGTGATTGCTGAGGACTCAGCAGGTAGATATATGGGGTATCCTGATAACCCCGGCACCGCCCGCCCCCCCGCTCACAGTGATAGGTCGTGTGGCAAGTGAAAACTGTCAGACTATAAGTAGAGCTTGAACTCGTAACCACCACATTTTATGTCCATGAAACCAGTTGAACTGCCAATATATGATGTAGAAGATGAGTTGTTTAGAGCGATAATGTCTGTTATTGGTTATGGAAGGAATTAAATCAGATGACGGACATTAAATATAATTGTGAGGTAGTGGGATAAGAAAATGTTTCAGGGATAGAATGTGGAATGGATGATGTCTGCAGTTGATGCATTACTGGTGGGGGATAGTAACAAGAATTTATGGAAATTAATGAAATTTAAAATGTTTGCAAGATTAAAGGTTGAGAATAAATGTGATGAACAGTAAGATTATGATGGTATAATGAAAATCAAGATGGAGCTAATAATATAAATATGGGTGTTGAGAGAATGAAGGTAATTGTAGGTATTTGGGAGTAAGTGTTTTGCCGTATAGTAGGATGAGAGCAGAGGTAAGTCACAGAATAGTTAAAACAAGGAAGGTAGCAAGATATGTGCAAAAAAAGGAGGAAACTTGGAGTGAGTATGAAAGTAAAAGTTGGAATGTGTGAAGAAATCATTGCACTGATTCTCCTTCAGTGAAGGAATATGGGGATTTTAGTAACGAATAAAAAGGCAAATGGGTAAATCTGTAGAAATAAACTGTGCCATAAGAACTGAAAGAGTCTGAAATAATGATAAGCTTAGGAATATTAGAAACATAAATAGATGACAGGATTGATCAGAATCTTTTGAGATGATCAAATGTGGAAGAAACGGAGGATGATATGTTGGTAAAAAAGGTGGAGCTCGGAATTGTTAATAGATAAGCTTGATAACTTGGAAAAGATATTGGAAAGACAGGGCCGCAACACTCCACAGAGAGTAAGTGCTAGGTAGAGGTGAATTGTGCAGTATGAGTAGGAGGTACGTTACGCTGCTGATGACCCTTCTGCGTAGGTGTATAAGGCAGCTCAAGTTATGCCTGTTCTATTCACAGGTGCTCATGGACAATTTGTCATTTCAGGTGTGAACGACCCAGTGATCATTGTTCCTTCTCTTCTCGTAGTAAAGGCTGAATGTTATATATATATATATATATATATATATATATATATATATATATATATATATATATATAATATATATATACAGATTATAGAAATAGATATATAAATATATGTATACAATACGTTTATTATGCCGACGTTTCACGACAATTGCTATAGTCTCATTTTCAAGGCTGCAATGATTAAAAAAAATTCTTACAAAAAATCACATTAAAACATCAATGTCTAAATTATAAAACAAAATAAAAGGGGAATAGGCACAGGACATACCTAAACCGTAGCAGTAACAAGACTAAAGCAAAAGAACACAGGAAGAGCAAGAAAGGACGAGAAGAAAAACATAAACAAAGGTTAAGCAATGAACAATTGAACAGAGGTTGTTTGAGTATTTAGTGTTGGGACCGTCTTCTTTATAATAGATTCTAATATAGTGAGGTCATTTTCATTTTGGGCTTGTCCTACTATAGAAAAATCTTTATAATTAATATCAGTTTTGCACATTTTTACAAGATTTCTTATATTTGAGTTGTCTGGATTAGACTGGTTAACATCCAGTTCTGTGGGTAACATTAAATATATTGCACCGAGGTAGAGTATTGGAGGAATCTTTATATGAATCAATAGATTCTCATGAGATGGGTGGATCTCGTCTACAAGACCTGAGTTCGGCGGGTGGGTTGATGGGAATGGTATTCATATACCCTCTTGTGGCCCGACTGGTTAGTGTACAGTCTGATCAGGTTGGTGGACATCAACAGAAATTCCTGTAAATATAACACCTTGGATATTGAGAATCTGATGAATCACGTGATGTGATAAATAGTCATAATAGACAGTCCTCACCTGAGTTCGATGGGTGGGTTGTAAGGTACAGAACTGATGTTAACTGTAGTCTAATCCAGACAACTGGACTTATTATAAGAAATCTTGTAAAATGTGCAAAACTGATATTAATTAAAAGATTTTTCTATAGTAGAACAAGTGATAAATGAAAATGACCTCACTATATTAGAATCTATTATAAAGAAGACGGTCCCAACACTAAATACTCAAACAACCTCTGTTCAATTGTTCACTGTCCTTAACCTTTGTTTTATGTTTTTATTCTCGTCCTTTCTTGTTCTTCCTGTGTTCTTTTGTTTTAGTCTTGTTACGTGCTACAAGGTTTTAGGTATGTCCTGTGCCTATTCCCGGGTGGGTTGATTTTATTTTGTTTTATAATTTAGACATTGATGTTTTAATGTGATTTTTGTAAGAATTTTTTCTAATCACTGCAGCCTTGAAAATCGCGGTGATGTGACTATATCAATTGTCGTGAAACGTCATGGCATAATAAACGTATTGTAATAATGGTGCCCTTTCCTTCGCCTTTCGAGACTATATGTATACATACATACATACACATATACATATATATATATATATATATATATATATATATATATATATATATATATATATATATATATATACAGTATATAGATATAGATGTATATATATATATATATATATATATATATATATATATATATATATATATATATATATATATATATATATATATATATATATATATATATATATATATTGTTACGTGTGGGCTTGGTTGATGAGTTTAATTAATTAATTAGTGCAATTTATGGGCCCCTGCGTCGCTAATGGCACATGTAACCTGTCAATTAAAGCTAGAGTTAACCTCACAGACAGACATTTACTTAATTAAATACGGTCGCCAGTTGGGGAAAACAATATATGGGATAATGGATTTCTCTGCAACAAATGGAGTACATCAACCCCCTTACTTCCCCATTAGTCCCGACAAAGAAAGAATGTGCTGTGATAGCGAGGAAGTTACATGAACTTTCGCCCACGTCGGACACAGTCAAGTTTCCCCTTGCTTCATGTAAAGTTATAACGCAACGAAGAAGTATTCTAGATATTGTATGCAGTTTCATATTATTGATGGCTAATTCTCTTCCGAACAATGGGGTCGAGACACAAGGCTGCCTGAATGCTGAAATTTACTTAACTTTCCCTAATTCCTAGTTACTGCACGGGAATAGTTTACACAGTGTCACTAAACAATATTAATTATTCTTACACTAGATTTCATAAAGTAAATTGATTATACCAGGTTCTCGTAGATGGTGGCGAAGTGGTGAAACAAAGGAAAATGGAAATACAGAGAAGAGATACTAGCACTCGATGAAAATCTGGCAAATTTCAAACTTATTGTTGATGCAGGTCACTTGCGCATGCAACTGACGATCAGAAAACTTGAAAATGCCCGATATGCCTCACTAGTACCAATGAAACAGTAAGAGGGCAAGCACAAAGAATTAGTTACACACAACGAGTGTGACTCCCACGATAGCAATTTTCTCTCCGACTCTTTCAGGGTCAAAACAGGATGGCTGTAGTGTTGGAGTGTTTGTCATGTCGGTATGCCTTTATGCCTCTGGCAGTCTGAAAATTTGACAAAACATCGCCGAATGCATAGGACAGAGCAAAAGGAAGCTTAAGACCACCTTTACTAGAGGTTACATGGGAAACTCTCCTATGGGTTAGGCCCCTAATGGTAACCTATTCCTGCTAAAGACGTTATTTTTCTAAAAAACGCACAGCCTACCTCTGTGCCTGCTGAGCTTCCTGTCTTTGTAGGAATGATATTTTTTTTTACTAAATAATGCAGAGAGGGCGAACAGCAGAATATTTATAAATTATATATATATATATATATATATATATATATATATATATATATATATATATATATATATATGTGTGTGTGTGTGTGTGTGTGTGTGTGTGTATGTGTATGTGTGATGTGAGAGAGAGAGAGAGAGAGAGAGAGAGAGAGAGAGAGAAAGTGTTCTGTGCTCAATTTCACCTTAGATTAGTTGGCTCCAAAATGTTTTCCTTCAGGCTTTCATCAAGAAAAATGTGGTGAGGTTGCTAGCCCCATTCCTTTTCCACCTCGCGGACTGACGCACCGCGGCTTGACCATCTACCCGGTACCGAATTCGCTGTTCAGAGGTTCAGTGGGTTCGAACGGAACGTGACTGAATCACTCTATTTCACCGCGGAATCAAAACTGGACCCTCTTTTGTGTGTGTGTGTGTTTGAAAGCATAAACATTTCGTCATTATAATCATTTTCATGATAACTACCATCATTACAGCCTGTCATAATTCTTCATTATAGTCTGTCGTAAATCTGCTCTTCAGTAGATCCGCAACACCTATGTTTTTTTTTTTTTATTTCCTCTTATATATTTTTTATCAAGCGTACCAATCCATCTCGTAATCCCTTGTTTCATAATTTCAGTTCTTCCTTTGATCATCACATTCACCATTCCGTCTTCCCATGGTACGTGATCAGTCGAGAATTCCTCTCTCCTCTCCGCTCGCAGTTAATTTTACGAATTCTGTCCTTTCTCTCACCATTTTAAGTACAGCATCATTTGTCAATAAAACCCAGGTAATCAAAGAGGTGCTATGGTTGGAGAGTCAGTGTAGAGAGAGGGTGAGATTGAATTCTCTCTCTCTCTCTCTCTCTCTCTCTCTCTCTCTCTCTCTCTCTCTCTCTCTCTCTCTCTCGTCAGTTAAGGCTGGAAGTTGATGATCAGTTCTTTGGCTGATAAACGAGGGTTTTTTTTTTTAACTATACCACATTTTTCGCAGTATCTTAGATTTTTGCAGGTGAGCCTTACCATCGAATCAAAAACGCTACTTCAAAAGGAGCGATCCCAATTACTGGGGATAAAATTCTTTCAAAGGGCCAAGTGGCGGTATGGAAGCAGGTATTAGAAATGAAAGGGAACAGTCGAATAAATGAAGTCAAAATCGAAACCAGAGAGATCAGACGTATTACTGGGGTAAAAGTTCAGCTTAAAAGGAGTCAGTTGGGTTACTGGACTGTCAACAGCCCTGCAAAGTACAAAGTCAAATTATTTAAGAAGAATTTTGAGTTCGAAGAGTTCACAGGTAAAAGAAGTAAAATTCTAATTTATAAAAGGGACCAGTAGGATTTTTTACTCAAGCCATATTATTAAAGCAAAACGCATAGGCCTATTGATGAAGCAAATAGTCAGTCACGAAGGGGACATTGGCTCTATTGGTGGAAAAATCTTTCCTAAACTAGGATCGAGTCCAAGCGTTAATATGAAGATTTTACGTCAAAATGAGCCTGTCTGGTTACAAAATTATAGATCCATCTGCGAAAACTTTTTCGGAGGTACAATGCGCGTAGCAGGTGATTGTGACCTATAGTCCCTATAGTTTCTTATTTCATCAAGTAGGACAGAAGCACTTTTCATTACGTGACCATGCTGAGGATGGCTTTCCTGGGACTGGTGGAAACACATCTGAACCCGAGAGACATAGTTATGTACGTATGATTTGAAGCATATACTTATTCTTCTCGGTGATGTAATGAACTAAGTGTTAACTCGAGCTTGTGACCAGCTAGATCTTGGTGACCAGTGTGGGTTCGAATCATGCCAGAAAAGGAACATTTTACTCTATTTCCCCTTTCGATTTCAATACTTGGTGGAAAGCGTGACCAGATTGATTGCGATATAGAGAAGTTGAGACCAGTGGACTCCCTATCTTTTATCCAGAAATTACTGTGCTGACTTGTCCCTTTTATCCATATATCACCTTCCTGAGTGTCCCATTTATCCAAGTATTACTGTGGTGACTGTCCATTTTATCCAGAAATTACTGTAATAACTGTCCCTTTTATCCATAATATTACTGTACCGACTGTCTCATTTATCCAAATATTACTGTGGTGACTGTCCCATTTATCCAGGGATTACTGTGGTAACTCCATTTTATCCAGGTATGACTGTACTGACTATCCAATTTAACCAGGTATTACTGTACTGACTGTCCCTTTTATCCAGGTATTACTGTAATGACTGTCCCATGTTTCCATTTATTACTGCGGTGACTGTCCCATGTATCCAGGTATTACTGTGGTGACTGTCCATTTTATCCAGTTATTACTCTGGTAACTGTCCTGTTTTTCCATATATTACTGTACTAACTGCCCCATTCATCCAAGTATTACTGTGCTGACTATCTCTTTTATCCAGGTATTACTTTGCTGACTGTCCCTTTTATCCAGACATTAATTTGGTGACTGTCCCTTTTATCCACGTATTACTGTGGTGACGATCCCAATTATCCAGGTGTTACTGTGCTGACCGTCCCTTTTATCCAGGTATTATTGTTGTGACTGTTCATTTTATCCAGGTATTACTTTGATGGCTGCCTCACTTAACCAGTATTACTGTGCTGACTGTCCCTTTTATCCAGTTGGTATTATTGTGGTGACTGTCCCATTTATCCAGGTATTATTGTACAGTATGTCCCTTTTATCCAAGGATTACTGTGGCGACTGTCCCTTTTATCCAGGTATTACTGTGGTGACTGTCTTCTTTATCCAGGTATTACTGTGGTGACTATCTAAACCTGGATACAGAATTATTAATCGCAGGAAAGAAAAGCATTTTTAATAACATATTTATATGGTTTCAAGTACATGAAATGAGGTATGATAAACCCGTAGAGTGTATTTACACATGAAATAAGGTATGATAAACCCGTAGAGTTTATTTACCACATAAGTTGCAAAGGGAAGGGAGAGGGGGATGGGGAAGGTGAAAGGGGCAGGGATACGGGTTTGAATCTTACCCTGTTATCTAAGTTGGGTCAAATAATGGCCATGTGCCAAATTTTGCCTAGTTCTGTCAAGCATTTCGGTTCCTGTGGCTCACAAACATATGGACAAACATGCAAACATACAAACATCCAGTTTGTATGTTTTTGTATTATATATATATATAAATAAATATATATATATATATATATATATATATATATATATATATATATATATATATATATATATTAGTTTGTATATATGTACAGTATGTATGTATGTAATTGTAATAGCCATAGTCAGCTCTTAACTTTTCAATTTTATAATCTGTGGATAATAAACTCTTTGACACCTATTTATGGAGAATGAAGATACCTTTGTCCGAACTTTGGAATGATATCTTCCTCTTATGTCCCTACGGTCGGGACTTGTTATTTATATCACCTGACTTTGACAGTAAGGGAACTCATGCATATTATGTATAATTGTCAGTATGCGAGTGATAAACGCAGACTAAACGTAGGATAAGACTCAATAACGAGATTTATCCATCCAACAGAAAGTTCATTTTCCAGAAATTCCTCTTGTTGACTCAACAATCACCTACCTGATTCATTTCCTTTTGGGTAACATCGACCCCAAATGGAATAACAGTTGCTCTTTGTTAGAAGACGGAAGTTCTCGACTTCAGATATTTGTGTCAGCAAAAGTGGTTTCTAGAAAATGATGACGAAATTGTCACGATAACGAACCCAAGATTTCTGGGGTCTTTCCACTTGGGCGAATTCACCTCGAAGTGTATAATAGTAATCCTCCGAGCTCATTTGGAAACTCCAGTGGCATCAAGTGATTGATGTTGGAGGCTTAAGCCAGTACGTTTCATGGCCTGTGAAAATGATTTGATACGAATAAATGACTTAGAAAAGGAAACTTGACACGAAAAAAATCTCATCCCAAAAATGACTTTCACAGAGAGGTAGTGCCTGCAGTGCACCTCACATGGTGCACTGTAGGCGTTACTAAAGGAGGTTTGTAGCGTTCCTTCGGCCCCAAGCTGCACTTTTTAGCGTTTTTGCTCTATCTCCAGACATCTCCTCGAAGTATTACTGCACAGTGCAACTGTAGGGTTTCTCCTAATTCCACCTTTTAATCCTTGGACTTTTGCTCCCTTATTTCCTGGATCACTTTCTTCCTTAGGCGCTGAATAGCGAAAGTGCTCTGCTGCTTGACGTGACAGTCTGAATTTCATAAAAATCAAATCAAATCTCAAATCTCAAAAATGTCTGTTTCATTGTCTTCAGAAAAAGTACACATTTGATATTTGTTAGTCATGAAACAGGCATTGAAAATCTAGTATATTTTTATATCAACCAGTGCAAAGGATTCAAAAGACTATTAAAATTGAATATCACGAGGATACAACGGTTGTCAACTGTAAAACTATGACGTAAGTAAAATTCAGTATTATATTAGATCTACATTGCACAAAGTTACATACTTTGTTGCAGGTTTGTGTTAGTACATACGATCAGAAAAGCATGGTCTCTTACTGGGAAATATAGGATTTTATGCATTTACAAGTGCATAAGAGGCTGCCCTAAGGTAAGGTTCCGTACTAGTGTAAAGCCAGCTTAATATGAAACCAACCAACCAGATATGCTTTTAAGACAAAGCGAGTAGCGCTGTGTTTGTTGAGGGGATTAGCAACTAGCGCACTAATGGTGAGTCTAAACTATTGGAAGTTTCCACCTTAAGGGTTTCATCCTTGATTCAGCAGTTGAAGAAAGAAGCTGGAAGTGACTCATGTTTTATGTATCGCCGAACGTCGATTACCTTAGACGAAAACAAGTGCTTGGCAGTTACATATATATATATATATATATATATATATATATATATATATATATATATATATATATATATATATATATAAACTGAATCACGAGGATGTTGAACGTGATGAATGTAACATAAAGGCAAATGCCGCTAATGAGAGGTGAAACAACGGAGTGGTTGCTAGGCCGTTTTACACACGGTCCTTTAAGCAGACTGCTTGTAAAGGACCGTGTGTCGAAAAACCTAGCAACCACTCCGTTGTTTCACTTTTCCTTCGTGGCATTTGTCTTTATATATATATATATATATATATATATATATATATATATATATATATATATATATATATATATATATATATATATATACTGTATATATGTAAAATTCTCTCTCTCTCTCTCTCTCTCTCTCTCTCTCTCTCTCTCTCTCTCTCTCTCTCTCTCTCTCTCTCTCCAGGCGACCGTCGAAGGTGTATGAGCGCGGCTGAACGTTAGTGTAAGAGTCGCATTATTCAGAGATATCATTCCATTCTTCTTATCTCCTCCAGCTTGTCCCCTGAAGGACGCTGTCCACCCTTCATTCTGTTGTTATTGAATTGATTCTTTATCACCTAACTAATTTCTCTCTCTCTCTCTCTCTCTCTCTCTCTCTCTCTCTCTCTCTCTCTCATCTCTCTCCTTAACTTTACATACAGCACACACACACACACACACACACACACATATATATATATATATATATATATATATATATATATATATATATATATATATATATATATATATATATATATATGTGTGTGTGTGTGTGTGTGTGTGTGTGTCTGTGTGTGTACACACTCATCTTTATAACGATGGAATCCATCAATCAATATAAAAAGTTAAGAAAAATGATTTGCAATTATGATTTTTTCTTTCCATAATATCACCTCCGAACAAGATAATTTTATCGTCGTTCAGTCTGTTTTGTATGATGGAATCCAATCTGAAGAAAAATAAAAGGTAAGAAAATATAATAACTGCATGGAAGGAACATTTCTTAAATGCATTCTCGCCATGAATAGTGGGGGCCACGTTACGAATGACGCAATGCCCTCTCCGGGCAATATTAATGGGGCCATTCATGATCGTTAATGTGAAGAGAGGGGAAAGGAATGGCACATGAAAATTCATGTGTTTCTGATTGAAAAAGATAATTCGCAAGAGCTGGATCCTTTGTCGTAAATCACGAGTGGCCCAGATGAGACAGTCGCTGTTTCAATAAAGTGTTGAATTAAATATCTTTGCCAAGGGACTTTCAAATTTTCATCATTGATGCTTAGACTCGCTCTCTCTCTCTCTCTCTCTCTCTCTCTCTCTCTCTCTCTCTCTCTCTCTCTCTCTCTCTCTCTCAAAGCAAACCAGTCTTCCTCTGATTTTACCTATCTTATAATTTAATAGGAATAAAGAACTATTTTTATTGAATCGAAACATTTTTCTGCATTCCAGGGAAAGTCTCAAAGTCTCAAACATTTCTTCAATATAAAGAGCAGATGGAGCCGAGGGAGTGCTACGAATAACGCATTACCCTCAGGAGCGTTATTAATGGCGCTATTTATGATCGTTCATGTGAAGAAGAAGATGAAGAAACAGAAGAAAGAAGTGACGCGTGAAAATTCATGTGCCTTAAATTCAAAAACATAAATCATAAAGGCTGGGTCCTCTGTCGTAATTTACGATTCGATGTAATGCTGCTTTCGTTGTTTCAGGCCAGTGAGGAGGAATTCCGGGATTTTTGCTATTGGGATTTTTCTCTGTTGCATTTTATTTGATGTTGCAGTGTTTCGTTTAGGCTGCATTTGCTTAGTTATACTCTCTCTCTCTCTCTCTCTCTCTCTCTCTCTCTCTCTCTCTCTCTCTCTCTCTCTCTGTATATATATATACAGTATATATATATATATATATATATATATATATATATATATATATATATATATATATATATATATGTGTGTGTGTGTGTGTGTGCGTATATGTATATAATAATAATAATAATAATAATAATAATAATAATAATAATAATAATAATAATAACAATAATAATAATAATAATAATAATAATAATAATAAATTTTATTTCAACTCAAGGCCATATGCATGGAATACACAAAGTAGAGACAGTAACATATACACAGTGTAGAGACATGAGCTAACATGATAAATTATATATATATATATATATATATATATATATATATATATATATATATATATATATATATATATATAGTAAAGGAATAGCCAAAATAAGCTAATAAAACAGTCTCCCCCGTTCTGCCTTTGTAAAATCAGTAGAAGCGATAGACAGGCTCCGGTCTATTTTGACCTGTCTCAGGATAGTTGTGGGCTAGTGAGACTGTGAAGGGTTGAGAACCAGACATTCCAGAGGGTATTAAGGCACACTCAGAAGATAATCTTTTCCTAGGGCAGTAACTTGCTTGACTCTCTTTCTGATACAGGACCAGTGCCCTGGGTCAGGCCATTGCCCCTCCTATGCCCGGGCAGAAGTGCTCAGGTCAGCCTCACGCACAGCTCAGATCTAAATGGAGGAGGTCACATGTTAAGATGTGTCCTTCTAACCCCCTTCACCGCCACATAGACCACCATCCCTTGCTTTGTCTCCCAACCACGTGGCCAGTATCATTGCTAAACGATGAAGTGCAACCATATCGCGAGCGGAACTCCACTACTGCAGCCCTATATCATTTCGGGCGCCCCTCCACCACTCTACGATCCACATCCCACGAGCACGCCTTTGGTGGGTGGTCTTTGTCTCCAAACCACGTGGACCATAGCTGACGCCCCTTGGGATGGACTAGACCAAGCCTCGCCTCAACGCCAGTGCTGGACACTCCTGTAGGATGGTAAAGTGCCCTGAAAGATTGCTAAGTCACATTACTTTCGCCCTTGTGCATTCACTAGACTTTTGGGCCACTGTCTCTGCTTTCCCTTGAATTTCTTGGTTCAGTCCTGGCCCACGTGTTCACTGCTCCCTTACCCAAGTCACTAGTCAAACTTCGAGGTTGTCCTTGGCCTCTTCAGTGCAGTCTCGAGTAGAATGCATCTTCCAATTCCTGCATTATAATGTAACCTGTGTTCCACATCGTTTCAGAAGGACGATAGTATCTGAATTCTCCTTGGCTCATGTTCCTGGCACCACCAAGCTTTCCCTCACCCAACCTTGGAGATCTTTCAACTGCAGCAGCAATTTTTCTTTGAACTTGTCTGTTATGTAAATATACCTATTTTTGTACCCACATGTTTCACGCATTTTCCCTTTGAATTAGAGCCCTAAGCTTCTGTATAACTCCTTTTGTTTACTGTTTTATATGATCCTGGTTATCTTACAAGGTCACTGTAGAGTAAAGTAATAAATTTTGAGACTTAAAATCTACCTGCACCAGGAAACATAAAAATGGCGACCTGACCAGTGATTCTCGTAACGATTGCATCCCTCCCCCCTCCCTTGGTTGCTTTGTTTGTGTTGAAGTCTGTAAAATCAACAGTTAGCCCAGCTAAGATGGATATGAGACAGATTACAAACCTTTGAAAAGCCAGCGCAACAGGCCAAGGAAATTCTGCGTAAGTAAACTGTGTTTATTTATTGTAGGGACTTTTAGCAAATATGACTAAACCTAGGAATTTCTTTTTCTTAGTAATGGTATATTAGGGTGCATGCCAAAAGGAAGCGAGAGAGAGCGTATCGCCAAAATTTTGCATTTAAGAGCCTTTGCACGCAGCTTGCATGCCATTCAAATAGGTTATTTAGGCTCTAACCCATTCAAGGAATAGTGTGTGTACTACTGTGAAAACAGAAGCCATTTCGAAAGCGAATATGTAAGTAGGTGCGAAAATCGACTGCAGCTATGTTTTTGAACATTCAGACTAGCATTGCTGACTCCTCACCCTCTCTCTCGTCTAGCAAAAGGGCAAAATCATTATGCCATGTTTGGCACAGCGTAGAACTCATAGAGTTCACTAAAAGTCGTTTCCTTCTTCGCGTTCGGGAAGTACTACGTCTGTTTACCAACATTACCTTCATTCATTCATTCCGTCACTGAAAGCTGTCCCAGTGGCCTATAAATAACAGATATTGAGGTGTGGCAATTTTTTTTAAATTTCACTTTGTTTTCCCTCAGCTTGTTCCACAAAATTGTTCCTCTCTGTATTATTGGGGGGCAGGTGTCTGACATATATTTTTTTTTTGTTCTTGTGAGTTTTACTACTACTGTGTGTGTTGCCTATTCATTATAACTTTGGACCTATCCCCCACTTAATTGCTCTGAGGAGTAGACTTCTCCCATAAGTCCATAAATGTGAAAACTTGAGCTCTCGTTAATCAAACATCGTCTGTGTGGGAACTATTTTAGGGAGACCCAATCATTTGCCAATCCTTGTCCCCATTCAACCTGTTTCATCGGTACCTTGAGTGACCAATCATTTGCCAATCCTTGTCCCCATTCAACCCGTTTCGTCGGTACCTTGGGCGACCAATCATTTGCCAATCCTTGTTCCCAATCAATCAGCTTTGTCCGTACCTTGGGTGACCAGTCATTTGCCCATCCTTGTCCCCAATCAACCCACTTTGTCGGTACCCTGGGAGACCAGTCATTTACCCATCCTTGTCCCCAATCAACCCACTTTGTCGGTACCTTGGGAGACCAATCATTTGCTAATTCTCGTCCCTAATCAACCCGTTTCGTTGGTACCTTGGGCAACCAGTCATTTGGCAATTCTTGTCCCCATTCAACCCGTTTCGTCGGTAAATCAGGAGACCTATATATTCTAATCTCGTCCCCAATCAACCCGTTTTGTTGGTACCTTGGGAGACCAATCATTTGCCAATCCTTGCCCATTCAACCTGTTTTGTCGGTAAATCAGGAGACCTATATATTCAATCTCATCCCCAATCAACCCATTTTGTTGATACCTTGGGAGACCAGTCATTTGCTGGTTCTTGTCCCCAATCAGCCCACTTCATCACTTCATCGGTAACTTGGGAGACCCACAGATTCCAGTTCCTAATCCCCGCTATAGCCTGCTTCGCCAGTGCAGATCATTCATATGTCCTTTGGGACAATTCCAAATTCCAATCTAAGCTCACGTCCTACGCGGTGTCCCTAAGGTTACGGGTCAGGGCCAGACAGGCCCCACTTTAGAGTTTTAAAACCCTTCAGAGACAAAGTCTCCGACGGCTGCTCTGTTGAAATTTAGGTGCATGTATTATACCCAGACAACTCCTTCCTACGCTCTGGGAAATTAATTTTGTGTATTACTTGAGTCCACCCCACCTGCGAAATGTCAGCAAGAACTCAACAAAGTGAAGACTTCAAATTCTTCATGACCTCCAGGAAAGAACTCTACCTTTCCGGGAGGAAGCTAAAAGAATGGGTACAGGAGAGTTGGATGAGATAGAGAAAGGGAGGCAGAAAGGAGGCCCAAGAGACAAGAGAGGAGGCAGCCAGAAAAGAAAGGGAGGCAGAAAGGCTTCCTCAGGAGAGAAGAGAAGAAGCAGAAACGGTTGCTCAGGAGAGAAGAGAAGAAGCAGAAAGACTTGCTCAGGAGAAGTTAAGTATATCTTAGTTTAACCAGACCACTGAGCTGGTTAACAGCTCTCCTAGGGCTGGCCCAAAGGATTAGATTTATTTTACGTGGCTAAGAACCAACTGGTTACCTAGCAACGGGACCTACAGCTTATTGTGGATTCCGAATCACATTATGACGAGAAATGAATTTCTATCACCAGAAATAAATTCCTCTAATTCTTCATTGGCCTCTCGGAGAGTCTAATGCTGGGCCAACAGCGTGGTAGCCGAAAGCTCTACCCACCCCTCCAATGAAGCTCAGGAGAAAAGAGAAGAAGCAGAGAGAAAAGAAAAGGAGGCAGAAAGACTTGCTCAGGAGAAAAGAGAAGAAGCAGAGAGAAGAGAAAAGGAGGCAGAGAGACTCGCTCAAGAGAAAAGAGAAGAAACAGAGAGAAAAGAAAAGGAGGCAGAAAGACTTGCTCAGGAGAGAAGGGAGGTTCACCAAGTAATAAAGCCTTCTTATTGTATGGTCTTAAATTGCACTCTGCGTCTAACGTAACCTTCGAGTAGGTCATTTATCAGTTTTACAGCAGAGCTTTGCAAGTAAAGTAAGCTGTCAGTTGTAGTAAAGCAGAACTTAGAGTACTGTCAAGCAATTTTCTTTGCTTATTTTTGCTTTTGTCGATATTCGCATCTGATTGAAAGTGTGTATGTCATCTTGCAGGGGGAGCTGTAAAGGAATAGGCAAAATAAGCTAATAAAACAGTCTTCCCCGTTCTGCCTTTGTAAAATCAATAGAAGCAATAGACAGGCTCTTGTCTATTTTGACCTGTCTCAGGGCAGTTATAGGCTAGTGAGACTGTGAAGGGTTGAGAACCGGACATTCCAGAGG
>NC_089786.1:24137030-24157030 GCF_040412425.1 Macrobrachium rosenbergii
TTTTATTTAAACAAGACCAAATGCAGAAGTTCCTGAATTTTCTAACTCCTATCATGAAACATCACAGTTTACCATAGAAAAGAACACGACTCCTTTCAAGCTAGCCTTTTTAGACATACTCGTAACTAAGGATAATGATAAGTTTAATACCTCTGTATTAGAAATAAAACTTTTACTGGTCTGGGGTCCAATTTTTATAGCTTTTTGTTTTATCAATTTTAAACTTAACTCTATTTACACCTTAATACATCGTGCTTTATCTCTAACGTCGGATTGGGTCCTCTTTCACCAAAAAATCGTCTTCTTACAACAGTACTTCTCCAATAATTGTTTCTTATCATGTTTTTACAGGATATTTCAAAAACTTTCTAAATAGATAATTCTCAATAAGCCTAAGTGTTATAATGTGCCCTGCTGTCTTTCTATTATATGCAACTTTTCCCTTCTTATATGATGACAATTACAATAGGGATTTCATGAAAATCGTCCAAAAATATATTGGGGCCATCGATCTTAAACTAATTCCTAAGAACCCAAAAGTAACGGCTCTCTTTTCAGATTTAAGGATCGGCTACCGCCTTACAATAATGTCGTCTGGTGTTGTCTATTAGTACAATTGTAATAAATGTAGTATTTTAGGATTATATATTGATCCACCATATTATTTCTCAGGTGAGGGCCGATTGACAGAGGATAAGTTATAGAACCGGGTGCCGATTAACTAACCCAGAATCCTCTAATATACGTTATACCATTAAATGCAAAACTGATATCATATATGAAGATTTTAAGATTATTATTACAACAAGCAGTCCTCAAGATTTGCTTATTCTGAAACACTAAATATTAAACAACGAGTTCCATTCACTGAATTGTCAAACAACTGCTGTACCTTTGTATTTGTCTTAACTCTCTGCCTTTTTCAGAAATTTTTTTTTTGTGTGTGTGTGTGTTTTATACTTAGTGTGTTCTTTATTCATTATTATTGGATAGGTTACCCTGATTTGGATTTTTAAGTGCATCTGATTATTTAAGTATGTTGTCTATATTTTTGCTATTTTGTTTCTAAAATATTCTTATTTGATAGTGTTGTCTGTTCTTGATAATCTTATCTTAAGTTCTATTTTTATAAATTTGTTTAGCTTTTCATCAACGTTTTTAAATTTAAAGTCTTGTATATAACTTTTTAATTAATTTATATTAATATATTGTATTTTATTGTTTTAGATCTCCAAAATGATGTGATTAAGAATCATGAAAGGTCGGAATAAATGGTTACTGTGTCATCTGCTTCTATGTTCTTTGCAAATGATCTCCTCATTGCAAAGTGCATATATATATATATCCTTTCTTGTTATATATATATATATATATATATATATATTATATATATATATATATATTTATGGTATTTATATATATCATATATACATTATATATGTTATATATGTATATAAATATATATATATTTATATTTATTTATCATTATTATTTATATTATATAGCAGTATTATATATATGCTTATTTTTCAAAGATATATTTTCCATTATAAATATACATAATATATATATATATTATAGTATGATATATATTAAATATATATATTAATATTTATTTATATATATAGTATATATTATATATGATTTTATATATATATATGGTTTTTATATATATTTATATCTGATAAATATATATATATATATATATATATATAATATATATTTATTTATATATATATATATATATATTATATATATCTTTGTTATATGCTATATATATATATTTTTATATATATAGTTATATATATATATATATTTATATATATATATATTTATTGTATATTATATATATATATATATATATATATATATATATATATATATATATATATATATATATATATATATATATATATGTATATATATTGTATTATAGTCTATATATATATGTATCTTTGTATATATTTCAATATCAAACTGAGGTCTCACCAAACATATTTTTGATTCTGAGAAACATTTCACATCGGTCACTGCTACCAATCCTTCCAATTATTGCTCACACTGCTCTTTCACTTGGTCTTTAACTGCCAAAACATCCAGCTTCTTGTTTAATATATGCTACTTAATTTATTAATAAATCAACTATCATTTCTTCTCTTCTGCCCCACATCCACGCTCATTCAAACTGCCCAAGAGTTAGCATTTTATCCATTTTTTTTATTTTTTTATCAGTACAAAGTAAGGAATAGCAGACTCTACCCTGTCATTTAGTGATTCAGCACTCAATCATTTTAGGTGAGTTAAAAGCTAGACTTAATGCAGGAGTTAAGAAAAGAGGTCTCGGTTGCAATACCATATTCAGTATTTTTCTCCCACCAAGGGTTCACAACTTTCTTGCCTTGATGTATCTGTGCACTTAACATTGTATCTTATGAGCAGCATTTAAGTTCTCAGTAAATAAACTGTTACCTGACATTATTTTCTTTAATTTTCTTTGTCCTCAAAGAGAGTTTGCTTTCCTCTGCTGTTTCTAATGGAATTTCCCTAGAAGGTTTTATTTAAAGAAGTTTTTTTTTCAAGTGCTATTCTCTTACCAAGAAGAACACAGTTTGCATGTCAGGTGGAACTAGAAATGTATGTTTCAGTTGAAACAAATTTGAAATTGATATTCAAAATTAGTCACCTTCTTGACAGCCGATGCTAAGTTTCTGTGGTTGGCATCTTGAACCTAAAATACTGTTCTTGAGAGTCAATTTATTTTTTAGTTGAATGTTCAGAGGGAATATGCATTTTATTCTTCTGTAAATATACCCTTACTGAATGATAAAAACTACACAGTTGCTATTAAACTTACTGTTTATTTTTTAATTATATACTATATATATATATATATTATAATTATTTACCTATTCTTGTTAAGATTTTTATATATATTGTTATGCGGTGTTTTTATTTGTATTATGTTGCACCACATATGAATGACTCCGTTTCTGTCTGTTGACTTTCACTTGATAGTAACGCAGGGGACTCGGTAAGTTAGGTTGAAATTGTCTATTAATATTTTCTACTTTTCAGGAGGGGGTAAGTATTTTGCCGGGCACGGTTTTTCATAAGTTTTATTCTAACACTAAACTATTTCACACGGCCAGCCACACTGGACTTAGAAATTTCTTGATGTTAGAGAGTTGAGTGACACAACCCTACCCAATTTGGGTTTCAAATAACTCTGGCTAAAAATTGATCAGAATGAACTCTGGACCTATGTTGAATAAAACTCCGCCTCCTTGAGGACGTCTACTTTACTCTTAATGGTTCAATCTTAACTCCCACTTTTGGCAAGGACAAATCAGGTCAATTTTGCTGACCTTTTGATTCCTCTATCCTCTAACTCCTCCTTCCTTTCCCACATCTTGGAGGTTTGTTATGGTTAGTCTTCAATTTACTTGGTCTCATGGCTCATCATTTTAAACTATCAACATCGTCTCTCTCTCTCTCTCTCTCTCTCTTTCATAATCCCGATCAGTGAATCTCATACTTATTCACTGCATAACATCACTGGTCACCTACCTGCATTGACTACAATGCAAGTAGATAATCAACTCAACAATATACAAAACCATTACAAAAATTAATTTAAGCCAACCAATTAAGGTAAACTTAGCAATAATAATGTAATGCGAATTTGAATAAAGTAGTCATGTAAAGGTTATGGAAATAAAATTATATGAATGCCTATAATATACATTCAAAGAAAAACTTGACTATAGTCAATTATTTCAGTTTCTAATTTCTATTAACAAGCAATAAATGCAATATTAAAATTATAACACATCATATTAAACACTCAAACTAAATGCAGAAAATTATGGCAAAGTAAATATATCAAATGCCTATTACTCTCTGGTTACAAAAAAAATCATAAATTGTATAATAAAAAAAAAATCAATCATCAATGTTCAAGTGCAAGTCAATGGTAAACGTTATTACTCTCTAGGAAGGATTCTGTCCATCATGTCTTTGATTAAGGTAAGCTTATTCAATATTAATTTCCTGACAATCATAAAAGAAATGAAAGCAAACAGTATCAAAAGAATGACATTTATGAATGACATGATAGGAGAAATCTCGGTCTTATATGTATGAAAGAAAGTATGAACCTCTTCTAGCTTTGTGAATGTCTCCAATTCCAGTTCTGAAAGTTGAAATTCGTTAATAACTGCAAACTGATGTACACTTTTACTGAAATTCAAACTGTATGTCGTGAAGACTGTAGGTTTGTAATACAAATTATGTAAAATAACCAATTCACAAGCAGATGAAAACGAGTGTACATTAATGAAAACTACTTCTGTTTTGTTTGACTTACAGTCAATCTTAGCATTCAATCTGTTTGCTGAGAACACAAAAATTTCATCATCAATGATTTGAGCCTTGAAAGTTTCTGTAAACGGTATATATTTACAATGGTTCTTACCATTCTTGTTGTTTACAAGATCATCTAGGCAATGAAGAGCATTCAAGGGTTCATAGAAATTCACAATGTTACAAACATATACACCATCATTAAGCATGACACATTCCCTGAACTTATGTTCGGGAATTTCAGTCACTAGGAAAGAATCATGCTGCAAGGCAAAGTGTCGAACTGTTCCTTCTAGTACAATGGACTTATTATCTACTACCATTGGGAATGGATAGACTGACATCAATGAGTTGATGTCTGGATTGTTGAAAGGGATCACTAGTATGATTTGATTGGCTACCACTTTCACTGTGATCAGGCCATAATAGTCCACTATATTTTCTACTAGTGGCTTCAAATGGTTGTTTACAACACATTTCTGAATAATGGCTTCAATTTCACTAGGGTTATCAGAAAAGGCGACAGCAGGTTTTACCTGCCATCATGATTGCATTGAGTAATTCCTTGTATTCCAGAAGGAAATTACTTGTTTCTATGAGCAGTTGCTCCATCATTTCTGTTTGATGGATTCTAGCAATTTCTGATGAAACATTATGGAGGGCACTATTCACAAATTCTTTCAGCACTGTGATCATTTTCTGATTTTGATTGACATTTCCTATTACTTTATTATAGACAGTGCCCTGCTCAGAAGCCCAATTTTTCAAGTTGTGCCACTCTTTCCTTTAGCCTTTCAACATTACCATCGGTCGCCACTCCAAAGAGATTGTGTAAAGCGACGCCTATAAAGGGTATGAGTGATCGCTTTACTACTTTCCTTGGCATAACACTATCGATGTCCCTCTGCAACTTGGAGAGCATGTCGTACAAATTTCTATCTTGGACACTTTGTAATCCTGCCTGTATCTGATTGCTCAGCTGGACTAACTGCTCTCTCTGATCGATAATGGAGTCCGTCTGGATCTTAACAATGGCTAGGTCCTGTATCATCTTAACCTTGCCATGCTCCTTGATGATGGCTCCCTTCCTTAGTTGTACGAGTGAGTTCACAATTTGACTCACTGCCAACCACCATACAATCCATTTGCTGAAATAATGTTATTAAGCAGTAAAAATCTTATCAACTACATTTGTTTACCATTGCACTTGCCATTACCTTCTTCTCAAATTATACCTTGGGGTCATTGAAGATTCTATTTTATTATCTATCTTATCTTTATTGGACAAATCTTTTAACTGGGTAGACGACCAAGGTTCTGAATGAACTACTTTAATGTGGTTCCAATGTACAATGGATTCTTTCAAGGTAATTTCATGCATTAACTTGAATTTATTCAACTTCAAAACTTCTAAAACTCTATATGGACCTCGAAATTTGGTGATACTTTAATATTAGGTCCTTCAAGAACATGATTGAGTACATAAACTTGTTGTCCTACCTTTAACGAGGGTATGGTGGATCTGTTATTGTAATACTTACTAGATTTTTATGTAACTCCTTTAATCTAGCCCTGGTGACTTTAACGGTCTTGTACGTACGTCTTGTCTTCCAAGCAATATAGTCCTCGTAGTTGTACGTACGTCTGGGTGGTGCGGCATCATCCAAAAGTGAATTTGGCATTCTCTTTTGGTAGCCATACAATAGGAAATGAGGAGTTTCTCCTATTGATTCATTTACTGTGTTGTTTAGAGTAAATTGTATGTCTTCGAGAGTCAAGTCCCAGTCTTCAGTGCTAGGGGTTACCAATGTTTTCAGAACATCCTTTATCTTGCGATTTGTTCTTTCTACTGCTCCATTTGAGCTTGGCTTATATGCTGTTATTTGACATTTCTGTATTTCATAAAAGTCACACAAGTTTCGTTAGAATGTCATTAGTAAATTCAGCAGCATTGTCTGAGAGCAAAACTTGAGGACATGAATGTCTGGTTATAATTCTAGACTTAAAGGCTTCTGCCACCGTTGATGCTTCTCTGTTTCTAGTTGGAACAATTTCTACGTATCTGGTCAAATAGTCAATGAAAACTAAAATCTGTTTATTTCCTCTGATGGTGTTCGGGAATGGACCTAAGAAATCCATTGTGACTACTTGAAAAGGATTTAATTCTGAAGGATACATTTCCAGAGGAGCCTTGACGTTGACATTCCCTTATGTATATTACATAGGTACAATTCTGAACAAATCGAGTAGCATCTTCACTACATCGAGGCCAAAAATAGTTTCTAGTGATTGTTCTACATGTTTTCTTAATTCCAGGATGTCCTGATAACTTGTATGAATGGGTTAGTTCTAAAACGTCTTGTATTAGTGTATTAGGAATGTACAAACGTGAACAAGCATTTGGTTCGTCTGAAGTCTTGTACAATAACCCATCTATCAATTGAAACTCTGAATTTTTCTCACCTTGCAAGAGGTTACCAATTACTTCCCTTATTCTAGAATCCTTTTGTTGTTCCTGACGAACTTTGTCTAAATCTAAGTCTGTGATTTGACAACTGAAGGCGAAATTATGAGTGGTAATTTGTTTCTCGTTCTCTTCTTGTGATCTAGATAAGGCGTCAGCTAATGTGTTATATCTACCAGGTATGTATCTAAATTCTGGGGCAAATTCTAATACGCTAACGAACCATCTATTGAACTTCATATTATTGGTAAAAGCCCTTTTCTTGAAAAGATCACAAATGGGTTTATGATCTGTAAGAACATTAATTTTATGTCCTAGCAAAATGTGTCTAAATTTCTGTAATCCCCAGACTAATGCCAAACATTCCCTTTCTGTTGTACTGTAATTTCTTTCAGCTGCATTCAAAACTCTACTGGCATAGTATACAGTCCTCATCCTTGTTTTATCCTTTTGCATCAAGACGGCACCTAGTCCTGTACTTGAAGCATCACAGGCTAAGTAGAATTCCTTCTCGAAGTCTGGATAAACTAGGATAGGATCTGTTATCAACATATCCTTTAGTGTTTTGAACGCTGCTTCCTGTTCATCTTTCCACTCATAGCTAGCATCTTTCCTAGTTAACTCAGTTAATGGTTTTGCTATGGTAGCAAATCCCTTTATGAAAGGTCGATAATACCCTACCATACCTAGGAATCTTCTTAGTGCCTTCAAATTTCTTGGGGCTGGATAGTCCACAATAGCCTTAATCTTTCCTTCTTGCATTTTCAAACCATGTTCACTGATAACATGTCCTAGATATTCTAGAGATTTCTTCAGAAACTGACATTTCTTAATTTTTACCTTTAAACCGGCCTTTCTGAGCCTATCTAATACTAATTCTATTGTCTTGAAATGACTCTCTACATCCTTACTAGCAATTATTACATCATCAAGATAAACCGATACGTCTTCAACATCTCCCAAGATTTGCAGCATTAAACGTACAAACGTTAAAGGAGCTGAAGTAAGACCAAATGGCATTACCTCAAATTGCAAATGTTCTTTATGAGTACTGAATGCCGTGAGATGCTTGGATTCTTCATCGAGAGGAACTTGCCAATATCCACTCAGTAAATCGAGGCTAGAAAAAACCTTGGCACCTCCTAATTGAGCTAGCATGTCATTAATGACTGGCATTGGCATTCGATCAGGGATGGTGTGGGAATTCAATTTACGGTAATCAATTACCATCCTCCATGTACCGTCTTTCTTTGGAACTAGCAGTAAAGGTGAATTATAAGGTGACTTAGAAGGAATTACGACTCCATCTTCCTTCATCTCTTCAACCATCTCGTCTACAATGGGTCTTTGACTTATTGGAAGTTTGTAGTTAGGTATATAAAAGGTCTAGCACCATCTTCTATGACTATTTTGTGCTGCAGGACATCTGTCCTTCCTAACTTATCTCCTGTTACTGCTACAACACTCCTATATTTCTCTAATATCTGTATTAACCTGTCCCTACAATGAGGAAAATCTGTATTATTTACTTCCCCTTCTAATTTAACTCTTGTGTCAGCTACAGAGACAAATGCTTTTCACTTAGGGTTAGTAGAGGGTTAGTAATCACAATTCCTTTACAGAATTCTATGCCGGCATGCAATTCTAGTCTCTTGTCAGAATAATTATACACATAAGTCGTACAATTTCCACCATTAAGTCTTACTAGGAATTGTCCATTTTCACAAAGTCTGGTAAGTCTTCATTAACTAATAACACATCTGTATCACCTAGGTTTTTATCTGTTACAATTCTAAGACAAACCTTTGTCAGACCTTGTGGATGCAGTATAACGCTATTGTTTAATTTGAGTTTTACAAGATTATCATCGGCAGTACTAACTAAGCAGATCTCTTCTGCATTCTGTGCATCGGCAGTGTAACAGACATCAGTATCATCTGAACTTTCATCTTGTGGTATCACAGAACCTATCTCTGTCATTTTCAGGTTGCCTAACAGCAACACCTCATTGAGATACTTCTCTTCCGTATCTTCTCTTATTATTAAGTGACTACAATCTATTAGCGTGTCAGGATCGTCAGGTTGGGAAAAAGAACTAAGTTCTTCGGAGGTATCTACTTGTCGTGCACTTGAGTTATCAGGTTCATACCTGCTATCTGAGAATTCCTCCTGAGTGGCTTCTAGGCTTTTAAAAGTAGTTTGTCTATCTTCTCCTATTTCTTCTATCATTGAATTTCTACACACTGTCCTACCCGGGTTAGCATTAAATTCTATTTCTATCTGTTGGATGTCTACTTCTTCAGATGAGGCTGTCTCAGGTAAAGTGATCAAGTTTATCTGAAACTGTTCCTCTTCTTCAAGAGAGCAAACATTTCCTCTATCAATTTCCTTGATAGTGATTCTTCCATTGCTACAATCTAGTGCAATTCCACATCTTTTCATAGCCTGGAAGGAAAATAGAGCTTGAGCTGGAAAATATTTCTCTTCCAACACCACAAACTCTTCCCTGTATTTCTTATTTAGAATTTCTATCTCTAAATTGACATTGCCTATAGCCCTTATTTGCTTTCCAGCGATCCCCTTTATGGTCCTATAGGATTCTCTCATTTGGGAAAGCTCACAACCTATATGTTTTGTTAAAGTGCCTTTATCTATGATACTTACAGTACTGCCTGTATCCAACAATATGGAACTCAGTACACCTTCTAAGTGTACTTGTATGATAGGCAACTCTTCCTGACACGTATTAAAATTCTTTACAGAAAACACTATTTCATTACTTGAGTAATGTCTGTTGGGGACACATCCTTATTCACTGTCACTATTTCTTTCTGTAAGGATGGACCTTTCTGCTGCACTCTCTGTGATTGTCACTGAGAATCCCTTTGATTTGGGTTACTGGGGAGGTATTCTGATTATTAGGCTGAGTACTTTGGTTATTTTGAGACCCTGAGAATTTCCCTGTTTGTTGTACCAACAGTTTTGGATCAAATGTCCTGTCTTATTGCAATTCGAACACCATTTGTTTCTTCTACAATTCTGGGTTGTATGGTTGTTATAACCACAATTTCCACAACTTTGTCTCTGCCTATTGAACTGTGGCCTATTATTCCCTGAATTTTGGCCTTGACTAGCTCCTTTCTGTCCAGGAGTCCTGTTATTTCCACTGTTATTTCCATTAGTTCCAGTGGTATTCCCATTGTTACCTCTATTTGGCGGCCTACCTTGATTGTTTCTATTTGATTGATTAAATCTCCTATTGTTGTTCCCACCATTTCTATCAAACGAATTTCTATTTCCTGATACCTAGACCTAGCTTGCCCTGATTGGTTTCTATTGGACTGATTGCTATTATTTCTTGGTTTCCACTAGCTACGGTTCCCGTAAAATCTGCACTACTACTTGATGAATTCTGTTTTACTTTCCTTTCTATGTACATCAAAGTTTGTACAATTCCATCATTTGGCTTCCTATCACAGTACTTCTTTAAGGCTACTCTTTCTTCCTTACCCAAAGCATCGTAGATTGGTCCTAATGACATATATCTAAGTACCTTGGATATACTAGCTAAATCTGTTTCATCATCATCAAATTCATCCTTCCTTCCAACAACAATTCCTACAGCTTTCATATCTGTCGTCACTCTATCTATAGCTTCTTCTACTCTAGTGGCTAAAACTAAGTGATTTCCCTCATATTTCTGATGATGGAAAGTTCCTATGTTGTACCATGGATCTTTCTGTGCTTCTGGTTGCCAAAATTGTAAGCACTGTTTCTTGAATTCGTTAAACGGAGTAATATTCCTAAAAAGTACTGAATGAAGAACTGTATGTGCATCACCATGTTCCATACTAACATACAAGAGTGCTTCATCTATTTTCTTTCTCTCATCTGTGATACCAGCAGCTGAAATTCTGCTTTCTGTGTCTGATACCCATCGATTTACACCATATTCTTCTAATCTACTTTTATCTACATTACTTGGGTCTACCGTTCCACAAAATCTAGTGGCTTGCGCCATGTTGTAATTTCTAGGTACAACGGAAGTTATTGGGTTAGTGGTTACAACTGAAGGGTTAGGCGCACTCGGTAAACTAAGTGGGGACCTTGACTACGAGAACGTCTGGGTCTAGTATTACTAGGATCAATTGGTCTAGAAAGTCGTTCAGGTACAGGTCTTAGGTTATATGGAGTCTGGTCTTCGCTTCTTGTCTGTTGCAGTCGGGCAATAACTTCATCAAAAGTGTTATTCATATTAATTCATAAAATATTCAATGATTCCAAGAATGAAAAATGAAAAAAAAAATTTGAGAAGCAGGTACTTACTTCAATTGCATGTTTGCTGAGTTGACTGTATCCTCTATACAAAAAAAATTCAAATTTTTCCTAACTCATTCCTTCATAGGACTCTCACAATCTGAAAAAGTCTGATATTAGTATTTATGTATACAATTGTTTGGGTTCCACTGCAAAATGCTGCGCCAAGTGTATAACAAAAAAATTTATTATGATAGAATAATTTAAACAGAATTGTCTCTATCACTAAGTGAACGAAAATTTCTATTTCGTAAAAAAATTACTAAATATGAAAAAAAAAAAATTTATTTCCTTCGTACAACAATAAGGAAATATTATTCAAATATTATTCAAAAGAAAAATAATTTACTTAAATTATTTATGTTTAAAAAAATTATTTGCGCACTGCAGGAAAAATAATTATATAAAAATTTCACGCACACAAAAAAATTTAATTATTCAGAGAAAAAAATTCTCTTGATAATTCCCGATACTAGGAATGAATGTTTACTATTCAATTAGCTTCGTGTCGCCTTGCACTTGAAGATCGCGCTGATTGCACTTGAGCGCAATTTGTCGTTAGCATCCAGCGATAATTCGGCACAGCTCGGCCGACTTCCAGTCCGTACTTGCTGAATTTGTCGAAGAAAAAAATTTGGAATCCCTTCCAAATTGTTGATTGAAGGCGTCACTTCCCTTTCGAGAGGCGGTTATCAACGCGTTGACTTCTAAACTTTATCGCCGTTCCGAATTCTTCACTCTCTTTCGTCGCCGTCTTCCGCTCTCGTTCGTCGCCGTCGTCGTCACTGCTCTGCTACCGCTACTTTTCGCTAAGTCTCCCTTTTAGCGACCAAAAATTTTGGGAATTTCGTGTATTTAAGTCCGTACACGATAGAAAAGTTCACTGAACTGACGTAGATATTAGCGACTTTCATACGTCCGCCAACACAGTTTGTTTTCGTCTTCTCCGCTTCTGCGATCGGCGTAGTTTTAGGCGAGTTGCTGATTCTTTCTTTCGTAAATTTCGTTTTCTTATAAAAATCACCGCTGTTCTATGCCGTGATTATTACTATTGTTCTTATTATGTTCATATATAATTATTAAACTGAATTTCTGGTTGATCTTATGCGAATGTTCGGAAGTTTCAAACTAGGCAGAGATTTACCGCTGTCAATTTTTCCTTCCGATCGACGCAAAAGATTCACTGCTTCTTGGAATATTTCGTTCTGCTTCGTTTCCCTTCTGCTACAGTGTTGATGTTGTATTGGTGTTTCTAGTGCTGAAGACCGTCTTGAGATTATTTGCGCTGTTAAATTGAGAGTTAGTTTTAGCGCCGTCACTGCTCACTCTCTGTAAATTTCTCTAGGGCCGTGAACTTTAATGTTTTTCAAATGTGCGCTGGGCGAAATCCTCCGAAACTGCCACCAAATTATTTGTTATGCGGTGCACTTTTTATTTGTATTGCGTTGCACCACATATGAATGACTCCGTTTCTGTCTGTTGACTTTCACTTGATAGTAACGCAGGGGACTCGGTAAGTTAGGTTGAAATTGTCTATTAATACTTTCTACTTTTCAGGAGGGGGTAAGTATTCGCCGGGCACGGTTTTTCATAAGTTTTATTCTTAACACTAAACTATTTCACACGGCCAGCCACACTGGACTTAGAAATTTCTTGATGTTAGAGAGTTGAGTGACACAAATCCTACCCAATTGGTTTTCAAAATAACTCTGGCTAAAAATTGATCAGAATGAACTCTGGACCTATGTTGAATAAAACTCCGCCTCCTTGAGGACGTCTACTTTACTCTTAATGGTTCAATCTTAACTCCCACTTTTGGCAAGGACAAATCAGGTCAATTTTGCTGACCTTTTGATTCCTCTACTCCTCCTTCCTTTCCCACATCTTGGAGGTTTGTTATGGTTAGTCTTCAATTTACTTGGTCTCATGGCTCATCATTTTAAATTATCAACATCGTCTCTCTCTCTCTCTCTCTTTCATAATCCCGACCAGTGAATCTCATACTTATTCACTGCATCCATGCTATTATTTTTGACATTTTATTTTTTTCACCCTCTTCCCACCTCACCCCAGTGAAGTCTTAACTCCACTTCTTAGTAAGTCATATGTATACCTGAACTTGGAATTAAAGGGCACCAAGAGTGATACTATCCATCCCAGCAACCTCGAAAACTATGGATTAGACACTAATATCTGCCATTTGTAACATTTTATTTTTCACCCTCTCCTATTGGGGCTGAACTTGGACTTAAAGGGCATCGGCAGTGCTACCATTCATCTCAGTGACCTTTTTAGCTGGGAAAACGATGGATTAGATAGCTTTTTAAAATCTGAATGAGGTTTTTTTTATTATTGGTTATTTTTACATGTCACTATAGGCTTCCCAATTTCCACCTCCCTTGATGCCAGTGAAGTCTCTAAACAAACCCCTCCACAGTATTCATGTTTCCCTGATGGTAAGTCATATGTATACCAGAATAAAAACTATTTAAAAATTATAAATTCTTAGGGTTTATTTAATTACTAAGTCTATGGGCAGAACCAGGCTTCAAGGAAGCCTCCCATCCTCAACCCCTATTGGTACCCTTTCATGCTAGGTGATGTCTATACCCCACAGTATATATTTTTATAGAGTGTAAGTCATATGTATATATATATATATATATATATATATATATATATATATATATATATATATATATGTATATATATATATATATATATATATATATATATATATATATATATATATATATATATATATATATATATATATATATATATATATATATGGATATATATATATATATATATATATATATATATATATATATATATATATATATATATATATATATATATATATATATATATATATATATATATATATATATATATATATATATATATATATATATATATATATATATATATATATATATATATATATATATATATATATATATATATATATATAGTCATATATATATATATACAGCTGTGAGGTGTGAGGGATGGCTCTAAACTATGCCTTAGGAAATGACAGTTGACTAAAATGGGGGGCCACGCTCCAGTGATCAGAAAGGGTTGTTTAGTGAATATAACTCAAAATATCAATAAAGTAAGGGTTTAAGGTAAATTTAGATTGTCCACTTAAAACATATATTTCACTAAAATATCAGAAGATGAAATATTTGCAGAAGCTATCAATAGAGCTCCGTGGCTCTATCCAAAATTACTGTACTAAAATATTTGATAATCAGTAAGGAAGAGTGCAACACAAATGCAAGTGATATAACTGTGCATTTGTAGGCTACTCTACTTCATAAATATGGGATAGAATCCTTAGATAGTATAAGTTGGGGTACTGCAAGCAAGACAAGGTTCACACTGGGGATCCGGTTATCTTGACCAGATATGGCACCTGCAGTTTGTAGGAAGATGGCACAGTTGACCTACAGCTAATTTCACACAACAGGTACTCACAACATGGATCTGCAAAGCAGGGGATGTTGTAATATATGAAGGAATTTCAAGTGACAAATAACTTTGAATATGTAACCAAAATAACAAAACACTGATTCTTTGACACTGGTAATAATAACTCACTGCAAGTTAACACTACAATTGAAGCAAATGCAAGACTAACACTGGTATTCCAATATTAATAAATCAAACAACACTGTCAAAATCACACAAATCTCAGAGGGAGAATTCGAAGGGGTATGGATATGAGAACAGGAGAGTAGGTGGAAAATGCAGGTAAGAGGTAAAATGGTGAGGCCGGACAAACAACTTGGAATCACATCACCTTAGTCTGTGGACAAGACTTGAGTAATCAGAGCCAGTTTCCCTTAGTAGGAGCATCAATGGAAGCTGCATTGTGTACAGTCCCCCACCATAGATGAATCAGATGAAGGCAGAGGGGAGCTGCTGGGCTACAGAGTCATCAGTGCACTCAAAGGGCAAGGCAGTTAGTTAGGACCACCTTCAGAGTGACAGCATCAGAGAGACGTCTAGTGGGGACTCGATCGGAGTCCCTATCCAACAGGATTCCCGACAGGAAGAGTCCCTTCAGAGCCCATATTTATACTGCAATTGGTGCCGATGGTGGTCGTGTTTTGACAGTCCCATCTTAAAGGGGTCATCTATTGCCCTCTTCTCAGGGCACGTGGATAATCCTGGCAGGTATCTGGAAAGGTTTTTGAAAGCCAGCCAGTAGAAGGTTCGAGGGAAAGAGGTAACAATAGTGAGATATTTAGATTTCAGAGGCGGGGCTGAGTGGGAGGAGACTCAGTTGTGGGACAGGTCAAGGAAATGACCCACAATGGCATGGCAGGTAGCTGATTGGAGGGGGAATTTCCTCAGATGGCTCTTGTGGCAAATTGACTAGGGGACTGTCTAACAATATCAGAAAGGTGTGAAGTCTCAAAGGGTTCCCTTTAATGTGCAAAAGGGCTGCTAACTTTCCTGTGAAGCAAGGATTACTAGGTTGGGGTAATTGCTGTTAATTATTTTGGGTATGGTCATAAATTTACTTCTCATTTGACACCTGGGGCATCTAGTATTTCTTTTACTTCACATTATGTTATATTGAACTATCAAGACGGGAAAAGCCAAAAGTAAACGGTCAAAAGGACATTTGTAACACCTCCCAACAAAGGAAGATGTTCCACGCCCCTTTCAGCCATGAATGTCTAGAACAGTGGTTCCCAACCGGTGTGCCACGCAGCACCAAGGGGTGCCATGAGATCTTTTAAGGGTGCTGCCAAAATTCCAGGGAAAAATTGCAAAATTGCACTAATGTCACTCTGTCTTGGCGGGAGAGGGGGAGGAAGGGAGGGGACTACCGAGATAGCAGAGGGTCCTTCTCCACCCCACTGATGGTGCACCATCGATGGTAGGGAAGTACAAAGGCTTCATCACCAGAGCATTGAAAGAACATCTATCTATAATTACAACTCACTGCTTCCTACACAGAGAGGCATTAGTAGCCAAGACATGTGGAGAAGAGTTGACTGAGGTTTTAAGCCAGGCTGTCAAGATGGTTAATTTCATCAGATCCAGGCCACTGGAAAAAAGACTTTTTCAAAAGATGTGTCAAGAAATGGGTGCAGCTCATAAGGTGGTTATCAAGAGGTCGTGTACTGAACTGCGTTCTTGAACTCAAAGAAGAATTAAAAGCCTTTTTCCGAGAGGAGAGACATGATATATTCATAAAGCTGCTTGAAAATCATACTTGGTGTTTGAAGCTGTCATATTTGGCAGACATTTTCATGAAGCTGAATGAACTAAATCTCTCAATGCAGGAGAGACTTGAAGGAGTTGCAACATCAGTTAACAAGATGAAAGGTTTCCAGAGAAAGCTGAAATCATGGAAGTCGGCTGTTCAGAAAGACGATGTGCCAAACTTCCCTTCTCTTCAACAACCAGGATATAACGGTCTTGGAACTGTAAAAAATCTGATTCTTAATCACTTAGAACAGCTGAGAGAAGCAGTTGGTAAGTATTTTCCATCGCTTTCTACAGAGAAACGCGATTGGATTGTATCACCCTTCAAACTGGCTGACATGGCTGAAGAGCTGGACTTCACAGCAATAGAACGTGACAAATTTCTTGATATGTCTGCTGATTCAACACTGAAAGTCAAATTTGAGAAGAGTGATGTAACACTGGCAGCTTTTTGGCATGGAACATTGTGGGAATATCCTAATCTGGCTAAGAAAGCTATTTCTCTACTTTTGCCCTTCTCCACATCGTATCTGTGCGAGCAGGCATTTTCTGCCATGGCTACAATAAAATCGAAACAAAGAAATAGGTTTCTTTCACTTGAGGACGATATGCGGGTTGCATTATCAATGATAAGACCTGATATCAAGAGTTTGTGTCCCAAGCATCAATCACAAGTTTCACACTGAGTATACATGCATGGTTCACTGTGGTCTATTTGTGTGTTTGTCTTGTATCATAAACACTGTAAGTACTTGAATACATTGTGCAACTACTGTAAAACTTGTTACAGTTACATATTTGTATCATAATACTATTTTTTATTATAGCAGGAACAGTTGTAAAGAGTATTTTCATACCATCTAGGATTCTAGGTATAAGGTGTTGTTGCATGCAAACTGTCGAAATGAAAAAAATATAATAAAAAAACTACGGAGATTTTAAATATATATTTCCTTATAAGAGTGCCGGGAACTTGAAAGGCTTGCCAAGGGTGCCTGAAACCAGAAAAGGTTGGGAACCACTGGTCTAGAAGCTTTTTAATTGTTGATAGACAGGACTCCCTCTCTCATCTAATACGTCTCAAGTGTCTTAAACTAAAATCATGTCTGTAAAAAATTTACTCTAGACAATTCAAACTGTGGGCCAGAAAACTGTGACTTATAGCAAACACAAATCATGAAACGCAAAGTAATAAATTCATTTTACATCTCAACTTTAATTCATACTTGCCCCCTACAAACTACATCTCAGCTAAGTAAATCATAACATACAAATCCATTCACTAATGATACATGGATTGTGGCTGATTTGGTCAGATGACCTTTGTCTGATATTTCACAACATACGTCTGCTAACCCATACACAAGGTGGTGCAACTAGTAACAGTGCAAAAGGAGAGAAAGCAAACAATAGGTAGTGGTACACGAAAAGGGATTTTAGCTAAGATAGCTTTTGGCAAACTTGGGGAATAAATTATAAGTCACAAAATTTAACTAGTAGGGAATAGCTTAGTTGCCGTCTCTGGAGTAGGTACAAAGTACTCAGTTTGTCTTGCCATACGTAGGTGTGTTATCAGAACGCAGTGGCACTCACAGTGGGAAAGCAAGCCCCACAGGACTCCAACAGTAGGTTCAACAAAGCTTCGATTGGCACCCAAAAGGTACATGAGAGGTTTTCGAAAGAATGGAGTTGTTCCTAAGAACGGAGGTGATACCTCTCCAAAGTGTGTAATGTGATGGCACAATCAATGTATGTAAGAGGTTCTCAAAAGAAAAGAGTTGTGTTCTTAAGAACAGAGGTGGCACTCCTCCAAAGTGCGTACCGTGGTGGCACACAATGTGTGTAAGAGGTTCTCGAAAGAACGGAGTTGGTACTCGCAAGTGCATAGGCAGGTGCGTCCTGAAGGGCTGTTGGTACTCGCAAGTGCATAGGCAGGTGCGTCCTGAAGGATGTTAGCAATGTTAAAAAGAACAACTCAACAAGTTAACAAGCGAATAGTTTCTCTAACCGATGAACTCTCTGCAAATGCATGAGTTGTCACTTAAAGGGGAGTCTCACAAGACTCAGCAAAACACTTCACACAATGTGTGTCAGTTCCAGCAGCAATGTCTCAGCTGTTGAGGGCGTGCAGATGGCATGCAGGTTGGCTAGTTATCTAAAGAGTTTGTACACATATCAATCACTTTGGCTAGTGTAAAGCAATGGTTCGTAAATGTTCACTGGTATATGCACAAATCAAAAGATATAGATAAATTCACACTGCTCTTGTAAGGTAGGGATTATGGATTTTTAGTCTCACAACATTAGTAAAGAAAATCCAGAATTTCTTAATTCCAAACAAAACGAGTGTCCCTTTAGTTGGAACTCTAGCGAGCAAAAATTAAAGAAAAAATGAAAGAATGGAAGACTTTCTGTTGAGATTATAGTGAACTGTCAAAGTTACTGACTGTCGAGTCAATCAATCTGCGAAGGCTAAGTCAACAATAGGGGACAATGAACTCTCAGCTTGACGTTTGGCCACACTTCGAAAACAAGACTTCAGACTCTACTATGATTACTCAAATGCTTGTGGCCATATGAAACATTGAAGGATTTTCGTATTTACGTTAACTTGGATGATTTTCACTGCAGTTTTCGAAATAAGCAATTATAAGAATATTGCTTATATATGAAAAGGTGATTTGATTACACTGGCGAAATGAATGGGTGAGTAAGTTTCTCGTAATATCTCGGAAGGTTGTCGAGTTGCCGGAAGGGGTTGCCAGAAAGGATTTTCTTATCGAGGAGGTTTATGAAATTTTTCAATGGGAATGTGCACTTTCTCAGCTTGTTAAATCACCAACACTCGTATCACTGCACTTAGTAAACACTTAGTAAAACGAAAACAGCTGAGACCCACAGTCTCGTAAATACCACTTGCACTCACACTCTGTAAAGCTACAGTTAAGCAGTTGATCTCAAGGCTATGGAGTGAACAGGAGAACAGCCTTGCATGAGGCGTGGATTTTAAACACTCGTGAATTGCAAATTAAAGTTTAAAAACATGAAATACAAAGAAAAACTTACGTACTTGATGTGTGCTGTAGTCAGCGGATGCCAAACATAGGTTTTAACATTGAAGTGTGTGGAACCGTAAGGGAAACTCAGATTACCCAGTTGTAACTGTTCTGCTAGTTGGCTGAGTTGTAAGGTGTTATAAATATCTATTGAAAGTTGATATTGCTGCTTGCACCCAGGTTTTAAGGATCCTGGCAAGGTCGCCACTGTCATGGGCACAGCCGTGGGATCTGAGGGATGGCTCTAAACTATGCTTTGGAAACGACAACTGACTAAAGGGGGGGGGTTACATTCCAGTGATCAGAAAGGGTTGGTTAGTGAATATAACTAAAAATATCAACAAAGCAAGGATTTAAGGTAAACTTAGATTGTCTGCTCAAAACATATAATTCACTAAAATATCAGAAGATGAAATATTTGCAAGAGCTTCAATAGAGCTCCATGGCACTATCCAAAATTACTGTACCAAAATGACAATCAATAAGGAAGAGTACCTTCTTAGGTTACCACACTTCATAAGTATGGGAAAGAATCCTTAGATAGTATAAGAATATGTACTGCAAGCAAG
>NC_089786.1:24162030-24167030 GCF_040412425.1 Macrobrachium rosenbergii
TATATATATATATATAGCAATGGATACTAAATACACAGCAGTGGGAAGGCTGTCTGCATATCAAACTGGACATGGTATCAAAACCTGAACAGTTTTTACACAACTTTAACATGTTTTGAGCAGTTCTTGCTTGTTATCAACTTACAAATTAAAATGACGAACATTATAATAAAATTCAAAATAATACAGTAAAATTCCTATGAAAATAAGAACACGTTTAGAAGATGGCTAATCAAAATAAATAAAAGAATAAATGAAATAAAGCAAAAATCAAAAAAAAATTTAATCACAAAAACGGAAGGTACAAAACATAACAAACATACTAATTAATAACAATACCAGTAAAACGCAGACTAAAAACAAAAAGTGAGGTTACAGGGGAAGCCAAAGAAGGCTTTATCTTGATGGTTTATAGAACTTCTAAAATGTCGAGGTCTGTAGCAAACTGAGCAGTGGTTAAAACAGAAAATCATCAATATAGGTTGATAACTGGCTCGAAACATGTCCCAATAAAGCTGTGTAAAATGCTGCAAACAACATCTATAGAATATAATATATATATATATATATCAGATATCGGCAGTTATATATATATACATATATATATAAATGATCACAGAATATACTGGGAAAATATATATATTTTCTGTACAGGAACACCAACAAAACATCACAAGGCTGGAAAGATTGTCATCCGAAGCCGTGATGTTACTTAATGAAACTTTTGCTTGCGCCAACATATAACACGATTTGGCAGGAACACCGGAAACGGCTGTTGGGAGAATATCTAGAAAAATCGTTATAAAAAGAAGCTGAAAACAAAAGGAGACGAGAGATCAAAAGCGTAAGAAAAGCACGCAAATATAATGTATACAGTCACGTTAGTACCGGTCCAGGAATCAAATATAATTGAACTTTTTATGGATACCAGGTCAAATTATATTAATTTATTCTAAACGACAGGAAGAGCTAGGCTAGATTAGTATGCAGGCTTTACTTAATTAAAAGTACCTCAGTCAACAGACAGATATATATAAAAAATACAGCCGGACTACGCGTCTGCTGCAGAACATATACGGATATATTGATATATATGGACTATATTTGTACAGTGAACATATAAATTATATGTAATATTTTGAATAAAAACGGCTCCATTAGATACCATCCAGTTTGAATGAGAAGTAAAATTTAGTAATTCTATGTAATGCACAGAACAATTGTGTATGTGATAAAGTTAATATATATATATGTGTGTGTGTTGGAGAGAGAGAAAACTTTGTTACAGAACATGACTGTACTAGTATTTCACAAATTCTCTCTCTCTCTCTCTCTCTCTCTCTCTCTCTCTCTCTCTCTCTCTCTCTCTCTCTCTCTCTCTCTTTCCATCATATGCATAAACACTCTTCGGTTGTGCATAATTATTGTGGAGGGAAACGGAGTAGGGCTTGAATGAGATCATTTCCTCAAATATGTAAATTTTGCTTAGGTTAAAGTTGTTCAGTTTAGGAACCAGAGATTTGTGGTCATTTTATAATCGAGACAACAGATTTTGCATTTTCTTGAACCTCAAGACCAAAGGTTTTGCATTTTCTTTAATATCGAGAAGGAAAACTGGTGTATTTTGAATTATCAAGACGAAAGACTTTTAGGTCATTTTGAGTTGCCTGCCGAAACGTATGTGATCTTTCCCAGTACTGAGGCCAGATTTGGGATTTTATTAACTATCAAAACAAAAGATTTGGGATCATTTTGAGTGTCAAACCAAAGATTTAGGATCTTCGTGACTGTAGGCGCCAGATGTTTTGGATCGATTAAACCAAGGCCAAGAGAGACAAGATTTTCCCAATTGGGTGGAGTCGCCTCCCACCTGGGGTACCTAAGTAGGTGATGACGTATCGTAGAGGTACCTGCTCATTACGGCAATTCACCTGATGACACAATAAGTAGGTAGACAAACTCCGCCTACATGGGGATTTTTTGGCCTTGGTATAAACCATCGAGACCTATGGTTGCAATCTTCCTGAATAGCGCGAATAAATGTTTTTGATCATTTTGAGTAGAGAGCGAAAAATGTTGTACTTAGTATCAAGAATAAAGAGTTAATATATTGAATAAGAACTAAAAAATTTTATCATTTTGATTAACAAAACCAAAGAATCGTTGACTTTTTGAATGTCGACCTCAAATACATGGGATCTTTTCAAGTAGGCAATCTAAATCAAAGGTAGAGGGATCATCTTGACTGTGGGCACCACTTGACAGATATGCCATTGTTTACAATCATGAAAAGAACATACTTGCTTATGCATATTTTTTCACATTTTATTTTGATTATTAATTGGTTCTGACGCGTTTACCTGTCATCACAACTCTATTTACGTCGTGTAGGGAATTTCAGTCAAACTTTGCGCCAGGGGAGACCAGTTTGCTTAGACCAGTGGTTCTCAACCTTTTTTAGCCTATGCACCCATTCATCATATGTCAGAAGGTCATTCCCTCTCCCCGTTTTCCAAAATTGTATGCCTCAAAAGGTGCATTCCAAACATGCAACAAAATACTAACACTAACACACAACCCAGCGAAGAGAAAGCCCAGCGTGACCTCTCAGTAGTGCAGACCGATGCAAACTGTTTTTTGCGTGGTCCTAGATCCAGTTTGAGCCCGCCAATCTGTGGCCATAGTTGCCTCCCCCCCTCCCGAAACTCTGAAATTCCCCCCTAGGTGGGAATTCCCCCTTGGTTGAGAACCGCTGGCTTAGACTGAGAAATTTGCACGTAGGACGATCGTCTCACTGTCCGTCCGCCAAAGTGCGCTTATCGTTTTCTTTTGTTATTGTGGTGACTTGGCCAAAAGTTGAAATAATTATGACTAGACATTCCGTACACTTGTGCAAAAATTGAATTTTTGCTATGTTCTTTTACTTTTATAAGAGACATCTTTCATGCTCCACTAATCCCTCTAATTTAATATTCTTGTGAGCTTGAATATAATCTTAATAAGAATAACTGCCATTGGCGGCTTTGTATTTCGCCAATACCTCTTGTCAGGATAAATTGTCAGTTATCCAACCTCCCAACTGGCCACTTGAACATTTCATCAGTTGGAATGCTCTTGGGCAGAAATTGGTTAGGGTCATCAGTAGGGATCAGTATTCTCGGGATACTTTTTAGTTTTCTGAAAAGAAAACTATTGTGCCGGCTTTGTCTGTCCGTCTGCACTTTTTTCTGTCCGCCCTCAAATCTTAAAAACTACTGAGGCTAGAGGACTGCAAATTGGTATGTTGATCATCCACCCTCCAATCATCAAACATACCAAATTGCAGCCCTCCAGCCTCAGTAATTTTTATTTTATTTAAGGTTGAAGTTAGCTATAATCGTTCTTCTGGCAACGATATAGGATATACCACCACCGGGCCGTGGTTAAAGTTTCATGGGCCGCGGCTCGTACAGCATTATACCGAGACCACCGGAAGATAGATGGCGTTTATTATAAGCAAAATCCGTGGCCCTTTGCAGCTAAGCCTCGCCCATTGCAATGAATTATATTGAAAATATATTTACAGAAGGGATAACAAATTATATTACTGTGATGAGTAAATATGAGGCTGCTGTAGCATTTCTATGAAATTGAAGGCTATGGTAGGAAGGCATCATAAGATACTTAACGAAATAAAAAAAAAATAACAGCTGAAAAAGTTATGTATGAGATGATCCAGACCAGTCTGAGAATAGCCCATGATTCATGTGCTCTTGGGGCATTTTTGTAGATTACCCTGTTGGACATGAGGATACATAAGAGTCAGTAATTTTCTCTCTCTCTCTCTCTCTCTCTCTCTCTCTCTCTCTCTCTCTCTCTCTCTCTCTCTCTCTCTCTGTTGTTAGGAGAATATTCTAGCGTAGACTAAGAATAAAGTTTTCGATTACTTTTAATTAAAACAAATGAATAAATTTCAATTAACAGTAGTAGGCAGATAATTCTTTACACTAGTATTTTATTAATAGGTCTATATTTATTCTGCAATGTTAGGTTACCATATGAAAAATTTTCAAAGACACTGCAAGCAAGAATAACCACAACAAGAACCGCAATAAAACGGTTGAATTTAAGATACGGATAGGCCTATAATCCAAACGTCCTAAGCTGTGTAAACCGACAAAAAGACAGTACATTATAGGTCTACGTAATTTTTTATGATCCTGTTATTTCGAAAGGAGAAAATGTCCTTAAGATAATTCTCAGCAAATTATATCCAATATGACTCGTGTAGCCTATTATACTGTAACTTTTAAGTTAAACATAGGTATATTCTGGTTTAGTAGAGTGCAGTCAGTGTTTGTCATCCCACCCAATGTGTAAACGATTGCAATGAAATCGATTTTATGACTATCAAAATGTAGTAAAATTAACTAAAATAAATATGAAATACCAATCAGCACAGCTCTGAGAAAGTCTTTGTGTTTAAGTTTAGAATGGCGAACACGATTGACAATATCATACGGTAATTATTATTGTCCTGTAATTCAATTGCAACGATTCGACGCAAGACGAAAATTCCGTGTCGTCACCGTATTCAGGTGAACCTCATTTACGAAAAAAACATTTCAGCATCGTGGAACATTGCTGACTTCATTCATATTTTCTTGTTTTTTTACCATTTTTAGAGAGATGCCTATTATAAAATAACGTTTCCTTTTGATAATCAGTAGAATGTATTTTAGTTCGGTAAATCAACCATTGCAAAATTATTGAAGATGAAAAGAACCACAGATTAACCAAGTTTTCGAAACCATTTCCAACCAGTCAGCTTCAAGGGATGATCGTGACGTAAGCTGTGGGCGGGGATTAGCTGCAAAGAGCAGTGAATTTTGATATGTACGAAGTACAGAAAACTCGATTGCGCCGAATAAACTGCGGCGCATTTTTTACTTGTTTTTCAAGTGATTAGCTTTATTAAACTCCCTTCATATGAAATTACGTTTCCTTACAAACCCACTTAT
>NC_089786.1:24172030-24179530 GCF_040412425.1 Macrobrachium rosenbergii
ATATATATATATATATATATATATATATATATATATATATATATATATATACATATATATATATATATATATATATATATATATATATATATATATATATATATATATATATATATATATATATATATATATATATATATATATAAGTGAATCCCATAGAAAAGACAGGCAGAAGTTCAGGTACTGAGCTTCTGCCTGTCTTTTCCTGTGGGATTCGCTTATACACTGAAGTCACGTGATTTTTTAGAGATATATTTTTTATATATATATATATATATATATATATATATATATATATATATATATATATATATATATATATATATATATATATATAATATATATATATATATATTATAGATATGTATATATCTATCTATCTATATATACATATATATATGATATGTATGTATGTATATTGTACATGTTTATATAGTTTCTACTAAATTAGCTTCATCCATATAGTTTTATTCTGTGGTAAGTAACGAACGACCGTAAAATCCAATAATTAATAAATAGTAACCAGTAGTATGTCATCACACAGCTAATTTCCGCATGTGTGTAACGCCTATTTTGTGTTAGTGTACACGAAACTGTAGACCTTAGTGTAATCATGCCACTGTGTCTCTCTCCTTGGCTATTGCTTCGTGGTTTTTACTTTTTGTCCGTTTTGTTTGGTCTCTTCCTTCTTAGGTCTCCATCTCCTTTCGCTTTGACTTGCCCCAGTTGTTTCCTTCATGAGTTACAGACTTATGTATACCAGCATTGTGAAACTCTGTGATTGTAACAGTAATCCTGACCACCTGCTCCTTCCACTCACACCTTAACATTTACCTAACTTTCTTTTTATAATTAATTAAATGAATATTCACAGAACTTGCATTCTTATTCGACGATGAAGAAATGTATATTGGACAGTTACTTGCAAATTGAAGTAATAGACGAAAAATACTGATTAAGAGACAGAACAGACTTATATTAACTAAGGAGATGCAGCAATAATAATAATAATAATAATAATAATAATAATAATAATAATAATAATAATAATAATAATAAAGTTTAATTTGTAATCGTATATATTTTAACAACGCCATTCTACCGGTAATGAAATCGACGTTTAGACTTTCCGTCTTGAAGCGCAGGGCCAGATGCTATTGCCACTACCCTCAAGGTAAGAATGTAGAAAGAAAGGAATTTGGTCAGAGGTTCGGGACAGTTCACAGCGCCCCAAGAGTCGAAGACTTGCTGTCCCAGTCCTCTTATTTTATCGTTATTTTTTGACAGTGTGAGTTCAGTTGTAATAATAACGATTGTGACAGAGAAAACAGGGTCAGTTTTATTGAGAGAATGCAAAAAAAAAAAAAATAAATAAATAAATAAATACGTAAATGCCTAGAGTCCTGGAGATATAGCTATGTATAACAATTGTAATGTTGTTCTGACATACCAGAACTTGATGTACTTTAGTATTTTGTCTTGACAGTCACTGAAACTTAAACATTAAAGTCTTACATATTGAACGGAGTTAAGTGAATCATTCATTATATATATATATATATATATATATATATATATATATATATATATATATATATATATATATATATATATATATATATATATATATATGAAGAATCGCTGAAAAGTGTGACGTTCCAACACAGAAATGTCCTCCACTTCGTTTAATATGTAAGACTTTAATGGTATATATAATATATATATATATATATATATATATATATATATATATATATATATATATATATATATATATATATATATATATATATATATATATATATATATATATATATCCTTGCCATGTGTTTTACCAGTAGCTTCTGTCACATCTATCCATTCGGTCATTTTTTTAATTTTTATTAAAATTTCACTGACTACAGTACATATATGGCTGTCGATTAATCTAATTTGCTTATTTCAATTTCCTTACATAATTATATTATTATTGTCTGAATTGTTACTAATTTTTAAGTCTGTAAGTCTGTATATATATATATATATATATATATATATATATATATATATATATATATATATATATATATATATATATATATATATATATTATATATATATATATATATATATATATATATATATATATATATATATATATATATATATATATATATATATGTATATAAAGTATTTATTATTTGACAACACTTCCCATGAAGTAACTTACTTCCCCCACTAAATCCAGTATCACACGGTTCGTTTTGGCCCATTAGCACTCGCTTTGGATCCCTTTGAGGTTTGTTGCAGGTTGCTCTCGCTCCCTCACTCGTGATCTTGGGGTCCTATAGTAACCCTTTGTTAGAAGCGTGGAACATTTCTTACTTTTTATTTTATTTTTCTTTTTTGGGGTTTCGTTTCTTTATGGCTGGTTTCTTTTATTCGGACTAGAAACACGCATGAGTGTGTACGTATAACCTTAGGTGATAAAGGTTTGCTTGGAAATTCACTTGAAAATGTACTGAATTCTTTCAGCCACAGTTCGAATTTTTGTTGTCACATTTTCTTTCATATTTTTTTTTCTTTTTTACTCTTTCCATTTTTTTTGGTAAAACCATAAATCTGTCAACATTTCAAAAATGACTGAAATTTACTCAAAGATCCATATACTTTCTTCCCCGAGAAAAACGTCGTTTATGCAAAGAACGGGTTCAAAGTTGAAAAACATTTTTATGAAAAAAAATCTCTTGCATGAATACAAGTGCTGTACGGTTACTAAGATTTTGAAAATAAAATTAAAAATGTAAAATTAACCCTCGACTTCAAAACTCGTAACAACTGGCTTTTAGAATCAACAAATGCCATCAGAAGGTAAATTTTAAATTCCATGCACTGCTGCGCTGTATGTATTTTACGAAATTATTTGGCCTGTGCAACTTTGCTTTTTCTAAAACCTTGTTCGCCTCGAAGCTTTTTATCAGCATTTTTCTCAAACTTATTGCGAATACAGCATCCTGAATATTTTTATGATAATTGTGCAATGCCTCTGTAATCACCGCATTCATTCAAATTTAGTTTAATTTTGTTCACTGATATTTTTGTCACTCTCTCTCTCTCTCTCTCTCTCTCTCTCTCTCTCTCTCTCTCTCTCTCTCTCTCTCTCTCTCTCATTGCTTCTACATATAGGTCTCATCACATTTCATTATCAAACTCGCAAGTATCCTTCTTCTCCAACTCAACTCCCGAGAACATTAACTTTTGCATCAACGAAATAATGATCATATTTACATCCAATCACTCCTCTTCTTGCATTTAAATTACCTAGCTTAACCACCTTTCCCTGCTCCTCAAACATATCAGTGCGTAAATTTAGACTTTTCCAAGAACACTTTTTCTTTCACAGTCTTTTCCAGTCCTAAGCCGTAAACACACACCATTTCAACTTCTCCTGAACTCGAAATCGATCTAACTCAAACGTGCTCAAATTAACACATTTTTACTCTCATCCATTCCCTTAGCCTTCTCCGGCTCTTCTTTTAGCTACCTCAGACATAATTACGCTTTGTCGTTCTTATTCCTGCACACATTCCCCTTTGTTTATTCATGCTAAAACATCCCGCTTTTTCTTCTTAAAGAAATTGCCCTTCGTGCCTTTTTTTGCCCCACAACTACTCGCAGTCATAACCCAACCCCAAGGTGCAGTGTTCTGCTTCATCCTCATGTTTTTATGCTAGAAATACTGGAGTCTGTAATAATATATATACAGTATATATACATATACATAATATATATATTATAATTATATATACATATAGGGTGTATATATATCTTCGTTTTCTTCTTTTTCCCATGTTTATATTTATATATATATTATATATATATATATATATATATATATATATATATATATATATATATATATATATATATATTAGGTCTTAGGGTCCTGAATTCGTATGGATGTGGTGCAGAATAGAAGATATATAAGATCGATCAAGGATCTGAAGAAGAAATGTGTTTAGCCAGGGAAGGGGTAGCACTTGTAGAGTCAGGAAGTCAAAGGATGGATGTAAGTCTCCATGCATGATTACGAATGAATGTAGCATGGAAAAAAAATTGTTTTTGTGAACTTATGTGGTCTAGGCGTAGAAAAGTAATACCACGAAAAATGGTGTTTATGGGCGAGTTTGAATCTTTGATTTGGTGTGCTCGGATGATATGGAGGGGTGATTTTATTAGGTACTTCAATGCTAAGTTGTGGAAATGTTTTGAAAAGTCCTTTATTTCTACAATTACCTGGTTTCCAAGGAAGAGTATTCACAAGTACACTTTGAAAGAGAAAAAGATGAAGAACAGAGTCTTACTTAAGATAAGAGTAGTTATAGGAGCAGGTTGATAGATACGATGGTGAAAAGAGAAATGATTGAAGGTATATTGATGATTATTTGATGGAAGCAATAATTAGGATAGATAGAAACCCTCGTTGGAGAGAAAGGATTGAAACGACTGAAAATGTAATTAAGACAAGTGAACTTGATAGGAGGAAAGTGAGAAAAGAACTCTTGGGGAAATGGATGAAAATGAAGAAGGGTAAAGACACCAAGGTGGAAGTAAAAGATGAGTCTACAAAATTTGAGCATGATATTAGTGTCACCAGGGAGTGTTGGGGGATACAAGAGGGAATTGGAAGGAATAAAAACAGAAAGATTATTCAAGATATCATGAAAAGGTAAACAAGAGGATTGGTAAGGTAGCCGAGAAGAAAGTCAAAAAGAAAAAGACGGCAAGCAATCAAAATAAAGGTGTGAATATTAGCCAGAGATTTAGGTACAAAAGCATTGTTCAAGAGGGAAGTAAAACCTGAAAGTTAAAGACCTAATGGATCTGTGAATGAAAGATGAATATGGAGAGATCCTTTATGAAGTGAATGGCGCCCTTGGTTCATAGGATGAGTATTTCAAAGATTTCTTGAATGTGGAGGATAGAGAGAGGCAAAGCTGAACATCGGAGGGGTGGAAGGGAATAATGCCAGTTTGAGAATGCTTGTTGAATCGGAGTTGTGATTGTTTGGAGCGAATTGAGGAGTTGAAGAAAGAGAAAACACCAGGAATTAGTGGGATCACTAGAGGAATGCTGTGGTACAGTGATAAAAGTGTGAAAGAGTAGGAGATCTGTACAGTATATATGTGTGTGAGACATCTGGATGAGGGAAAGCTCTGAAGGAATGAATGAAGCGAATAATTGTTTCTCTGTGTAAGGAAAATGTAAAGAATTATAGGGGCTGTTATGTTACTTAGTAAAACAGAGAATGTGTATTTTGAAGAGTTTTAATGAAGAAATATAATGGATAACAGAAGAGGTTATGGGTAACGAGTAATTTGCTTTAGACAAGGAAGAGAGAGTGTGAATCAGTTGTTTGTTAGGAAACAGCATGTGTATAGTTTAAAAGTAAAATGGGAGTAAATGAACGAATGATAAGGAGGTGAATAACAGAACTGATAAAACAAGTTAGCTAGCTGGATGTGGCGGAAAGGTTAAAAAATGCTTTGACGGAGTTGTTAAAAAATGCTTTGGGCGGCCATGGAAATCAAAGTAGGAATGCTAGGAGGCGCGTTGCACCATTCTCCTGCATGGAAGTGAAATGTGGGTGTTCAGATGCGAATAATAGAAGCTGAAACACATTTAATTAATTATCTGTGTAGTATATGTGACAAAAGAAATGAAATGTTGAGAAAATAGAAAATATGAATTAGTTGTAAGAAGGTTAATGTATGTGAAGTTACGGACCAGAATGGTTTTAATTGGTTCAGTCAGGTAGGTAGAATAAGGAACCATTGATTGGTGAAAATGGTGTATGATTCTGAAGAGTTAATACGAGGGAGAAGAAAAACTAGAAGTGCTGGATAGATGGAGTGGAAGAGGCACTGAAAAGGTAGGACCTTTATATTCAGGAATCATGGCGTTGCATCCAAGACAGAGGTGGGTGGTGCGTTGTGTACTGGAAGTTGACATCCTGCAGATAAATAAAAAGATAAATGAATGGATGAATCAGTAAGTGATAGCATTCCCCCTGCCACACTTAGATGGAGGCAGTTAGCCAGTTGGCATTTTGGCTGAATGGTACAATGATCGTCTCACATTTGACAGATCGCCATATGGCTATAGTCTTACCACTTACCAATCTTCCCAGTTGAAAATCGATGATAGCATCCTTTGGAATAAAAGAAAAACAAGTGAGGCTAGCAACCTCATAGCTTAAGACTTGCTGATAAACTGGAAGGTTTTACCCTTTTAGCGCCACCCATTCTTAAAGGAAAATACGTAAGGTAATATATATATGCACATATATAAATATATAATTTATATAAATATACAGTATATGTATATATATGTATATATATATATATATACACACACACACACACACACACACACACACACACACACATATATATATATATATATATATATATATATATATATATATATATATATATATATATATATATATATAGCATCAATAAGTTTCATGTAGGAATTACCATATTGTCGGAGTTTTTCCGATTCTAATGCTGCAGTTTCTGGTGAAAAATACGCAAACTTCTTTTTCCATGTGTTGTTTTTTGTCGGGACAGCTGTTTCGCCACTCTGTGATTTTCAAACGATAACTGACATGTAATCTGGGTTTGCAACCTCTTTGTTTCACTTGCGTGAGACAGTATGCAAGTGTCCTCGAGACCCGAGTTAGATTGGCTGGGAATAAAGCTGAACCACTTTTGGCGTCGAAGCTTTAGCTACAACATGCTTATAAGGAATTCAGAATTGAGAATATATAGTTAAGTAGATATTTAAAATATAGTAAAACGTGCATCATATTTTCTTAAAATTATTATTTGTAATGCAATTTTCTTAGATGTCTTGGTTTGAAAGTAGCTGCACCGCTCCCTGAGGACTGATGTACACGAATGAAATATTAAATTCACAAACCTAGAGGAGATGTGTCGGCCAAAACTATATCGGCAACATTGCATCGCCCATAGAAACCAAGGGTCAGTACACCAACAATACATAGATGCCTAATGGGAGTTATCCGTACAGGAGCTGATCGAGGGCATCCGGGTCATATGCAGAGAATAGTGCGCTCTCACAGGAGCTCCCAACGGGGGCTAACTAACGTAACTTTCTCAAGCCCTTGAGGCCCAGCCCAGAATGAGCCAGGAACCATAATTAGTGTCAGACATTTGCATTTATACCCTCAAATTTTATATTATACACACTCACACGATTATGAATAAATTGACATTTATATAGTTATACAATTATAAGTACAGGTACTATAAATGTTTCTGTTCATTCTATATTATTTTTTGTACTTGACTTTCAAACATAGACATATAATATTGCAGATATTATAATATTACGCAGATTTTATTGTATTTTGAAACTTTATTCCATTATGTATTGATAATACCACATAGTTTTCCATACATGCAGGTTGTATCTAAAGCTTCCATCCTCAAA